>NW_028025776.1:0-623 GCF_054177405.1 Leptonychotes weddellii
TTTTTTTTTAATATTTATTTATTTATTTATTTGACAGAGAAAGAGACAGCGAGAGCAGGAACACAAGCAGGGGGAGTGGGAGAGGGAGAAGCAGGCTTCCCGCCGAGCAGGGAGCCCGATGTGGGACTCGATCCCAGGACCCTGGGATCATGACCTGAGCCGAAGGCAGATGCTTAATGACTGAGCCACCCAGGCGCCCTCAGTAAATTTTTTATTATTGATCTACTCGTTGCACAAAAAGCATTCAAAGGAAAATGGGAAAGATACAATTTCACATCTTGAAACAAATTCACTTTACCATAATATGTGCAAATAACTATAAGTGGTGTATATAATATGGGAACCTTAGCTGCAGATTAGAAACTTTATAAAATAATCCTTTTATTAATTCTTTGTATAACTCTTCTGTGGCTTTTTTAAAATCTGCATTTATATTTGCACATGAGGACATTCCCTGTCACTACAGATTGTAGAACATTTTAGATAGAGACAGGTAAGGGGTTTAGTTTTAGAAGGAAAAAAAAAACCCACATTACTTCAAATACCAATCAATTATATTTTGAAATAATTTGTTTTAAAGGTAAGCTAGTTTCCCCTTGTGCCCTCTGTAAATGTTAGCAAAA
>NW_028025777.1:0-623 GCF_054177405.1 Leptonychotes weddellii
GAGGTTGGGGCCTGTTGAAAAGCTGGGGTTTTTTTTGTTGTTATCCTTTTTATCTTATTCATCAATTCAATAGCATGTAATTAAAGAATAATTAGCCTCCAGTCTGATTGTATATGGTTTGTACAGTGGAAGAATGAATACTCCGTTTTTATTATATATCATTTTCTATGGTACAGTTTTTTTTCCCGAGGCTACTGTTCTTATATCAGTTTTAAAAGAAAGAAAGCTCTCCTTTTGTGTATTTTCTCCTTAATGAATGTCTTCTGTTGGCTTTTGACAGTCTTACAGGTTTTTAATACTTACATGATTTTGTTCAAAAAGTATTGATTTCATTAAACTTACTTGAATCTTTTCTCTTTTCCTAGGGGAAGCAAAAGCAAATGCTCCCTGTGTTATATTTATTGATGAATTAGATTCTGTTGGTGGGAAGCGAATTGAGTCTCCAATGCACCCATATTCAAGGCAGACTATAAATCAACTTCTTGCTGAAATGGATGGGTAATTGAATCTTCCTCTGTCTTTGGTATATGGTGATATATTTGGTAACATTCGAGAAATAGCGGGGTGTCTGGCTGGCTCAGTCAGTGGAGCATGCAGCTCTTGATCTCGTAGTTGTGTGTTTG
>NW_028025778.1:0-623 GCF_054177405.1 Leptonychotes weddellii
TGAATCATGGAACACTACATCTAAAACTAATGATGTAATGTATGGGGATTAACATAAGAATAAAAAAAAATAAAATAAAAGAATCATTGGCTTAGTGGAAACTGAGGCTCAGAGAGTTGAAATGACTTGCTTGAGGTCAAATGCCCCTCAGTGGATGGAGAATTAAGTCTTTATCACTCTCCAGGCCTGGCTCAGTGAGCCTGTTTAGAGGACCGATATTTTCTTCAAATGTTTCTGGTATCAAATTATCACAGGGTCCAGATCGGTGCTCTCTATTCTGCTTGAATAGAGAATTCAAGTTCTCTATTCCTTGCTGTGGCTCATCTACCGATAAATGTTCTTTGCCATTGTCATACTTTTGCCCATTTTTCAAAAATCTACTTCAAGAAACCTACAACATCCTAAGCTTGATTTTTCTTTTTCTTTTTTTTTTTCTGTGTATTCCTCTGGCTTCACGGTCCTTAACCTAAAGTAGGCCTTCCTTCATAAGCATCTTCAACTTATCAGCTTTCCACTCCATTATCGGTTTATTCTTATAGACCTGTGTTTGTCAGATCATAAGAATTCCTGAGAGGATGGGGGAAGGGAAGTACTTGTTTAAAATACTTCTTTCTAGCCAGATG
>NW_028025779.1:0-623 GCF_054177405.1 Leptonychotes weddellii
TTTCCTGGACCTAAAAAAACACCATAATTATTTATTGACTACCTACTTTGCAGAGAACAGGGTGCTTAGCATGGCAGCAAGTAATTAGGTCTAGGCATCCAAAAATCTTAAACAAGAGACAAATGCATTTAAAACACCATAAATGCAAATATAGTGAATACATTAATCCCTTTCATCTACAGATTGTGTCTTCACATAGTAATCAACCTCTTGATTTAGTAGAGCTCTTCGCTTAGACTTGTTTTAAATGCCAACAGTATATACAACACAGGGAACCCACATTGCCTGAAGGCAGTTTCAAAATCCTTCCCCAAATTGTTTTTTTAAGAGATATAAATAGTGTAGATAGGCTTTAGATATTCAGTAATCCTGATAACATTTAAACATTTCCATTCCTCCAACAATTTTGCCCTCTGAATAATAATTAGGACCTTTCTCTTGAATGCTATTTTAGGTATCTACAACGCCTTTGCCTATTTGCCTTATTATTACCATGGGGGTCAATGGACCAGTTTTGAACTTCTGTTTTTACCAACTTCTAGACAAGCCCAAACTTCAAAGCTTTGAATAGTTTCTTCCACTAGATTTCATAGATTATACAACTAGTGAAAATCTCACACTAA
>NW_028025780.1:0-623 GCF_054177405.1 Leptonychotes weddellii
TTTTTTTTTTTTTAAGATTTTATTTATTTATTTGAGAGAGCGCGCACGAGAGAGTACGCGCATGAGCAGGGGACAGGGATAGAGGGAGAGGGAGAAGCAGATTCCCCCCTGAGCAGGGAGCCTGATGCGGGACTCAATCCCAGGACCCTGATGCCAGGACCTGAGCCCAAGGCAGATGCTTAACCGACTGAGCCACCCAGGTGCTCCCTGCCATTCACTTTCAAACACATCCTTGAACACAGGCACCACCCCTGGGTGAGGACCATCTAGAAGGTTCTCAGACCTAGAATTCCAGGGTTTCCTTGCCCACACTGGCGTACAGACTTACTGGCTTGGGGTGGACGGTCCAGGACGGAAGGGGGTGGTGGTGTACAGAACTCTTATTGGACAGTAGTTTGCCTTTAACTGGCCTGGCATTATCTGGGAAAAGGCTCCTCTTGTCTTGGATTCTTTTGGGGGTCTACAGTTAAGAGGACAGATGAGAGATTTTGTTACATATCTGCATACATTCTAAGTTCACAGCCCTGTGTATATGTATAATATATAGTTGTTCTTATATTGTGTACATAATTTTTGATTATAAAAGTAATACATGGTATTTATACATGTATAGGAAGATATGT
>NW_028025781.1:0-623 GCF_054177405.1 Leptonychotes weddellii
TTTCCTTTAATCACTAAACATGTGAAAAGTCATTCACTCTCCCCTCGCACTTAATGTATCATCCCTCTCCTCCTTCCTTCTTCTCCAACCTGATGGTCTCCCTTCTCTCTTGCTTTTCTCTTTCTCCTGTTTCTTTGTGAGTGGCAAGAGACCCCGGTTGGCTGTTACTCACTGCCTAAGGTTGCTGAATTGCACCCCGAGTGAATGTCAGCCAGTGATGTAAGGGCTGCGGCATCAGCTCCATCTTAATGACCCCCCCTCGCCGAGGGGCCATCCACGGCAAGCCCCCTCCCTGTGTCAGGTGCAGTCCCCGAAGGGAGAGGTGGGCGGCGGGTCACGTGGGGCTCGGTGAGTCCCTGCCCCCTGGACACCCCCACCCCGGCCCCGCGTGTCGGGTGCCGGTTTCTTCTCTGGCTGCAGCCCTGCACGATGTGGCAGAGCTTCACCGTGCTGACGGCATGGGCAGTCAAGCCTGCCCTTTCCCAGCTAAAAGCTTTCTTCCTGAGGAGGTGGAAAAAAACCGACAAGAAGGAGAATCAGAGAGCCCGAAGGAAACAGGTACTCCAATACCTTCCTCTGCGGGTCCACAAACCCCTCCACCTCTGGCAAGGGAGACACCCCGC
>NW_028025782.1:0-623 GCF_054177405.1 Leptonychotes weddellii
GGGTGGACACTTGCCTCGGATCACACGCCCTTCCAGGTGGCAGGGCTCCGGCTCCAGCACCCCAGGCTGCCTTCCACTCAGCATCCCTGCTGCTGAGGAGGGTCTATTCAGGGTCTACCCTGCTGCCCCCGAGAGCCTCGTACATACCGTAGCTGGCGATGAGCGGGAGGTGTGGGCCAGGGAGTGTCTGGTGCTGTCCATCCCCCCGTGGATGAGATAGGCTCCTGCGCTGGAGACAATAGGGCTCCCCCCGACATCCATGGTGATGCCCACCATGCTGTGCGAGGGGACCGTTGGCGGGGAGGAGCCTGCCACGGTCACCTGGGCGCCGCCCGGGGCCTCGAAGTAAGAAGCTGCGCTGCTGGGGGCGTACATCTGAGGCTCGGGGTTGTAGGCATAGGCAGTCCGTCTGTCAGGAAGAGAGAAGGGCCTCGTCTGAGTCTCCACGGGAATCCAGCAAGACTTCACGTTAAAGCTGGAGCCCCTCGACACCAAGCACACGGGGTCATTCAGACATGAAATGTCAGGGCAGTGCAAAGTTCAAAGTGATCATTTCTGGAAATATTAAGGATCACAGGATGACTCATTGAAACTATCGCTGAAAAATTCTAAGTGTGTAAAGG
>NW_028025783.1:0-623 GCF_054177405.1 Leptonychotes weddellii
TGACGGCATGCACAGCATGCTCAAGCCCGCGCGCTGCTGTGCGAACCCAGTGGGACAGCAACTTTGGAAACTAGTTTGGAAGTTTCAGAGCGAGTTAAATGTCTCTCCAAGCCCCCAAGAGAGTGAGAATGCACAAAGGTTCGCGGTGCCTTCACTCAGCCAAAAGCTGGCAACCACACAACCGTCCATCAGGGCGGACGAGACATAAACTGTGAGATGCCCACTCCTGAGCAATGGGAGGACAAGCCACCAGACCCCTGACACGGGAGTCCACGTGCCCGCGAGTCCACAGAAGCCCACCCTACGGCGGCACAAAGCAAGCTAGTGGCTGCCCTGGGCCTGTGCACAGCACGAGTCGTGATGCCCCCTCGCTAAACTCCGCCACGGGGAAGCTGCTGGGCACACGTCACCAAACTGCACATGGACGCACTGTATCACTCCCAGGCCCCGCATGACCACACGAGGCGTGGATAAAATAAAAAAGTAAAACCGGCAGAACTCATCGGGCTTTTCTCTGGGACTCCTCCTCCCCGCCCTCTGCTTCTGCTGTGAGCAGAGACAATGGGACGCTCTCGAGCCACCAGATCACAGTTACTGGCCCCCCTGGCATCTCTGTGCAGGTG
>NW_028025784.1:0-623 GCF_054177405.1 Leptonychotes weddellii
AATAAATAAAATCTTTAAAAAAAAAAATAAATAAATAAATAAATAAATAAATAAATAAATAGAAATTTTTATTTATTTGAAACAGAGAAAGAGAACATGAGTGGGGGTGGAGGGCATGGGGGACAGAGGCAGAGGGAGGGGGGAGAGGGAGAGTGAGAAACAGACTTCCCACTGAGCAGGGAGCTGGACGTGGGGAGTGATCCCAGGATCCTGGGATCATGACTTGAGCCGAAGGCAGAGGCTTAACCAACTGAGCCATCCAAGTGTCCTGTTTGGCAATGACTTCTTAAAGATGCTCTGCCAGACCAAGAAAGTAGTATGTCCTAAAGCTCTGGCTGGCTTTGGAATACATTCTCTTTTATCAGTGCTCTCCTTTCTAACTTCATTCCCTCACCCCCTCATTCTTGTTTTCCCAGGATTGCACTCCCAGATTAAATGTTTACACAAAATCTTTTGCTTTAAGCTTTCTAGGAACTCAGTCTAAAACAATTTCCTAGTTGCCTAATCTTTCAAAGTATGTAGAATAATTTCAAAATAATAATAATACCCAAATCTTTCCCAACAGAAACTATTGAAAGATCTTTTGGTAGTTCTTTTCGCCTCAGGACATGTCCCCCAAGGGA
>NW_028025785.1:0-623 GCF_054177405.1 Leptonychotes weddellii
GCATTCATATCTTCCACATTAGTGGGTCCTGAAAAACATAAGTATCAGCAAAGGTAAATAAAACTAGTTTTTAAAAGATATTTTATTTCAACTCAATTTACTAGTTTATCATTTCAGTTTAGCATAATAAATTTCATGATATTAAATATACATACAGGTATAAAGGGAAAGCCCAGATTTTGTTATCATCACCATTAGAAAGCACAGGTACAAAATGTAAAGCCATATTACAATTTTAAAAATCATTGTTAACCTATTTGAAAAATGTCACGTCAAGCAACAATCCAAACAAATGTATGCCACAGATTGCTAACTAGTGTATAATACCTTATATACCCTGATTTAAAAGAGAACTCTTAAAAGAAAAAATAAAAAGATGAATCCCTCAAAAGAAAAACAAACCAACAGAAAAGAAAAAGCATAGGCCATTCACACAAGAAGCTCTAAACATAATAAACGAACCACGTCATGACAGTACATTAAAGGATGGCAACAAAAGAAAAAGTGCAGACAGAAAGTGAGAGCCATCATGTCAGGTGGAAACTTCTGAATAAAAAGTTGGCAGTCTCATGTATCATATGATCTCACTGATATGAGGAATTCTTAATTGTAGGAAACAAACT
>NW_028025786.1:0-1000 GCF_054177405.1 Leptonychotes weddellii
AGCCCAGAACATAAAATACTAGATTAGACGGTCTAAATTCAAAGTCTAGTTTTTCTCCTTGGTTTTGTGACCTTGGGCAAATTATTTATCATCATCATTGTTGCTTATTATTATTATTATTACTATTATCTTAACTTCTGTATGGCTTATTTTACCTCTGAGATTTTCTGTGGTAATTTATTTAAGGCAATAGTGAACATTCAATTTTTTTTTAAAGATTTTATTTATTCATTTGAGATACAGAGAGAGAGAGAGAGCACGAGCAAGGGGAGAGGCAGAGGAAGAGGGAGAAGCAGGCTCACTGCTGAGCCAGGAGCCCGACGTGGGGCTCGATCTCAGGACCCTAGGATCATGACCTGAGCAGAAGGCAGGCGCTTAACCAACTGAGCCACCCAGGAGCCCCTGAGCATTTAATGTTAATTTATATCAGAATCACCTATTACAACTGTGTAGAAATCCTTACTTCCTTCTCTGCCTTCCTATACCACTTGGGTACCTGGATACATATTTTTATTTTCTAGCCCACTTATTTTTCTCTTCTTACTGTCTTTTATACTGGAAACACTAGAAATTTTTGTTCCATTCATTGTTATTCTGTATCAACAACACAGCAGTATGGTTCCATCTTAGTCTTCACTAGAAATTATCCCATTGGTAATATCTTAAAAAGGAAGCTCCTGATCTTGCCAATTACAAGTATCTTACTTGGCATCCTTTAGTTCACCTTAGATAGAGAACGTAACCCTGACATGGTTGTTAGCTAAGGTAAAGAAAAAGTCAAAAGGTAGTGTCAAAGTACCTCAATAAATCGGGGAAAAAAGTCCCCATTTATTAAAGAAACTGCTCCACTTGACTTTAGCCACAGAGCCAACTCACCCTAATAACCCTGCGGTTCTTCCCCCCAGATCATCATTTGATTCATCATTTCATGAACCAGCTACACTACAACCCCACCCTAGATGAATACAAGGGTCAGCTGCTTTTTTTTAAATTTTATTAT
>NW_028025787.1:0-10703 GCF_054177405.1 Leptonychotes weddellii
TAATAAAAAAAATAAAAGCAACATAGTAAAAATGTTTTAACAAAATCAGAAAATTAAGATTATTTAACCAAGAAAAAAAAAAAAGTTGTCTACCCCAAATCCTTGATCCTTTCCACTGTTTCCTGTTGACCTTCCAGAAGGCGTTTAGTCATTTACATTACTTTAGTTTTTCTCTCAGTACTTTTAAGTCATGGGCCCCAATCTGAGGTAAACCTCTAGTGACGTCCAGTGAAAGCACTACCACTTTGATTTTGAATGCTGTGCTCTTGCCAAATACCCTTTTAAAATAGCCTCTTCTCATTGATTATTCATTCAACTGCCAGTTTGTCTTGACTCCTAATCATTTTTCCTGTGTTTCCTTGTACTAGCAAACAAGTAAGCATCATTATCTACTTATTTTACCTAGTTTACTATTTAGTTTACTTTCCCTCCTAAACCAGAGACCATTTATTAAGTCCTTACTATGGGCGAGACACTGTGCTTATTTCATTTCATTTAATTCTCATATAACTCCATAGGGTAAGTATTCTTATCCTATTTACAGATGAAGACACTGAGGCTCAGTATGTGTCACCTATTAAGCTATTTGTGATTATTTCTAGAATATATCTAAGAGAATTTGAAGTCTATCTTTTAGGTTTCTCTTTGTCCCATTTATGACACAGTATGTGTTCCCTTTTTCTTACGTAAATCAAAGAGATACTAAATGCCATTCTGAAAGATGAGTCACTTGTGCACATACTAGGACCCAGACCATCAGACTAACTACTCATGGCTAACATAGTAGCTGGCATGTAGGTGCTGAGTAAGGTTGTATTGAGGGCTGCTCGTGCCTTTGAGTACAAATGATGGATCTAAGCGAAAAGGCCCGGAAAAATCATCTAGAAAGGAAAAAAAAAAAAAAAGGAAAAATTGAAAGAAAAGGAGAAAGAATGGGGAGATGTTTTTGCATGTTTCTGTTGCCTCTGAGCTGAATGCTTTCTAAAAGCAGGGTCTGTTGCTTTACATTCTATTCCTGAGTTCTTATTGGGACTACTGTTGCTCTTTCCTGTGGGGTGGTCTCTGTGCCTAACAATTAGGCACAGAATGTTATGGCAGACCCCACAGAAACGGAAACCCTCCAGTGTTGGACTTGGTGTCTCTCTGCTGGCCGTTTAAGTCATTCCAACTCACACCTGGCACAGCAGCAACACGGACGTCAATTCTTCTATCCGTTCTCTGAACAGAATAGAAAAGAGGCCTTCCCCACCTCAGTACAAAGCCTAACCCCACCATCACCGACTACTTTGCTTTCTTACAAACGCAAACCACAGCTAGTGACTAATTATGTAAGAAGTTTCTCTCCCTGGACCTCATAGCTCACTGCCTCAATTCCTCTAAACAGAGCCATCTGTTAGCCAAGGACTCAACATCAAAACATTCTTTGATGAGTCACAATTAATGACAAGTACAATGTGAGTACTGCCAGAATGATAAATTTAACACTACTCAAATATTCATCAGGGACGAAATAAAGAGCCTTTTAGGTTTTGAAAATGAAATATTTTAAGGTTTAAAAAACTGCTTGGCTTTAAAAATAAACCAAATATAGGGGCGCCTGGGTGGCTCAGTTGGTTAAGCGACTGCCTTCGGCTCAGGTCATGATCTCCGGGTCCTGGGATCCAGCCCCGCGTCGGGCTCCCTGCTCGGCGGGAAGCCTGCTTCTCCCTCTCCCACTCCCCCTGCTTGTGTTCCCTCTCTCACTGTCTCTCTCTCTATCAAATAAATAAATAAAATCTTTAAAAAAAAAAAAAAAAAAAAAAAATAAACCAAATATAGTCCTGGCAGTTCCAGAGAAATCAATTGCTATTGAGGTTGTGGTAGCAAAGGTGGCATTACAGGCCTGAAAATAATCACGATCCATTTTAACAGCTGATTCAGAAAACACTGCAAATATAGTAGTGAGGTGTGCACGATGGACTAGGAGATGAAACACAACGCGTTCTGACTCTAGCTGAGACACCAACTAGTATCTCTGGACCAGATGGTTACCAAAGTCCCTTTCAGCACTAATACCCCGTCATTCTTCAAGTGTATGATTTAGATCCATAGACATATGGTCGCCTCTTGGATTTCAAGAGGACCTCACTGACAATAATATTTTCTATGTTGAGATTCCTGGTATCTCTGGGATTTTTTTTTTCCTGGACATTCTTGCTTGCTAATAGACTAACAAATAGAGTGAGTGGACTTTGACAGTATTTCTTTTCCCCTTCAGTGGGTTCTAGTTGGTAAGACCCATTATGGGGTACAAATGAAAGAGCAAGTTATTTACATTCACACTTGCTAAGCTTCTCCAGTGAGATGATTATGTTTTAAAAATGAGATCCCATAATGGAAACCAACAGTTCTCCTCTGGTCTGTTTTGCAATCAATGAAAGATAAATACAAACCAGCTCAGCAATAATGGGTTGTGGAAAAACAATTGTAATTCAGAATGAGTCCCTTTTTATGACTTAAGAATGAGTAGCAAAAGTAGACAAATTGAAGTCTAATCTTGTGTTTGAAAAAATGTAACCAACATAAAACTGCTATTTTATTTATATATTTTTAAAGATTTTATTTATTTATTTGACAGAGAGATACACAGAGAGAGAGGGAACACAAGCAGGGGGAGTGGGAGAGGGAGAAGCAGGCTTCCCGCTGAACAGGAAGCCCAATGTGGGGCTCAATCCGAGGACCCCGGGATCATGACCTGAGCTGAAGGCAGACGCTTAATGCCTGAGCCACCCAGGTGCCCCAAAACTACTATTTTAAAAGCCTTTATGAATGCAACTTCTGTTATGACCATAAAGATGGCCATTCATTGGTAATGGATCAACTTTAAATAGATGAGTCACAAGGGATCCATCTGAGAAATGTCACTCTATATAGTGGGTCAGATGCACAATCAAAAGTCCTTATGCATATATAATAATATGATAATCTTGTGATTCCATTTTCCCTGTTCATTTCTTTGATAACTAATGCTTTTATGGCTATTGTTCCTGGAATACTTTTTTTTTTCCTTTTTCCAAGTATGAAAACAATGCCCACAATGACAGAATTGTGACATAACAAGGTTTTTCCAATTGTGGCATATTGGATTTTTCTTTTTCTTTTTTTTTTAAAGATTCTATTTATATATTTGAGAGAGAGAGAGAGAAAGCACAAGAGTGGGGTGGAGGGGCAGAGAAGAAGGAGACTCCCTGCTGAGCAAGGAGCCCAATGCAGGACTCGATCCTGGGACTCCAGGATCATGATGAGCTGAAGGCAGACAGTCAACTGACTGAGCCACCCAGGTGTCCCACTGATGTTCTTTCTTATGTGTAAGCAAACACCTGTCCAGAAGCCTGCCCTCAATGTAGAGAAGATATTAACTAAAGGCCAATTCCAGATGATGATAATCCTCTTTTGACCTTGCATTCTGCTAGTTTTATGTCCTCAAGTATTGACAACATTGTGCTTTATGAGTGAAATCCATCTATATCATTGCTTTGGGTCTCGTCTAGAAGAGGCAACCTCGGATCACTCAATAAATGAAAACACGAAACACGATTTATAGCCCGTAGCTCCGAAGACTCAGAGCTGGCAAACTAGACATAAGTGTAGGTAGAAGACTGCAGGAGAACTGAGTATAATTAGGGTTGCTAAGAAAAAAAAGAGCAAGCAAAGAAAGAGGATTTGGATTGAAGGGGAGCCTCCAAAGAATTCACTAAGGGAATTCACCTAGTATAGAAAGGGATGAAGAATGGCCTGGGGATGTACAGTGACAATTAGAGATTCCAGCTATATTTAGCCTATAACCCTTATGGCTAAGGATGCATAAGAGCAAATAGAAAGCATGGTGGCAGGGCTTGGAGAAGTGGGTAGAAGCTTTTCCTGACTCCGTTCTATACTTACGGCATCCTGATCCCCAAGAGTTAGACAGAACCATGATCCTTCATTTTGACAACCTGTCAAAGCCATATGATGTGCACTAAGAAAATACTTGCCTTTTATTGATGACGTGCCAGGCACTATACATCTATTGTGCTTAACTGTGCAAAGCAAATAGTATTACCACATTTTCACTTCATGACCGAGGAAGCTAATGGAATAAGGAGGTCAAGTAAATTGCCAGGATTTCACACAGTTAATATGTCTAGGTTAGGATTTGAATTTAGGTCTGTGTAACACTTAAGACGGAACTTTCTCCCCACTATGCTACTCTATGAGGTACTATGTAAAATTTAAAAAAATTAAAGTTGTTTTTAAGAACCAAAGGAATACAAACTAGGTTAGTATTAATATGCTAAGTATGGCCATCAGAGACTATAAAATGCTACCTCAGTGCCAGTAATGTTTTCCCATAAATGTTAGTGAAAGTGCCCACTGTGTGCAAAGACTGGGCCTTGAGTCAGAAAGATATAAAAGTCACAATTCTTGCCTTCAAAGAGTTTACAATCTAACCGGACAGGCTAGGAAGAAAGTAACAGTAGGGGTAATTAACTATTTAATAGAATAAAAGTGATATCACAAGGGAACACATGATTCGTTGCCAAATCACACATGTTCAAAACTGAGAAAAAGGAGACATTATCTGGTCTTGAAAGGTTTAAGAACACTTTTGGAGGAGGAAGGGTTCAGGCTGCTTCCCAGGTGTTGATAAAATGGGGGCAGACATGGAGAAGAGGGGTCCTGCATTCCAGGAGAAGAAATGGGGAACAAAAACACTTGTTGCTTGGGAACTGAAAGTGTGAGAACATGAACAGGTGTGAGGGAGCTGGAAGGGAGGTTAGAGACCAGGTGGTAGAGACTTTGAAGGGTGGTTCAAGTAAACCGGATTAATCCCTCGGGCAGTGGGGATCCAGGAATGTTTTTGAGCAAGGGAGTCACATGATCCAAGTGGCATTCTGGGAAGATTTCTCTGGCAGTAAATGGTAGGAAGATTGCAGAAGGGAAGAAGGAAGGCAGAAATATCAGTTGAGGAGGTGACGTAGGCGGAGCTCCCATATCCAATGGAAGCAGAAGAAAAGAAGAGGAAGCTATTTCAGTTCTGTTCTGACAGTATAGACTTAGAACAATTTGGACCTGGTTCTGGTTGGAACTGGTTTAATGAAGTACAAATTTGGGAAAAGGAGGGGCGCCTGGGTGGCTCAGTCATTAAGCGTCTGCCTTCGGCTCAGGTCATGATCCCCAGGGTCCTGGGATCGAGCCCCACATCGGGCTCCCTGCTCCGCGGGAATCCTACTTCTCCCTCTCCCACTCCCCCTGCTTGTGTTCCCTCTCTCGCTGTGTCAAATAAATAAATAAAATCTTTTTAAAAAAATTGGGAAAAGGAGGCACAAACAACTTTGGATAGGTTTATAATTCAATTAAAATTATTTAACTTTACAGCCTTGTATAATTTCACAGGTTTCATAGTATTTTCAGAAATATTAATTCATTTATCCTCATAATGCCTGATGTGCTGGGTAAGCTTAACATTTTTTCCATTTTCCAAAATATTGAAACTGAGGTTTGAAGACCTGCAGCAACTAACACAAGGTCACATTGTTAGTACGTTTTTGGATGGAGACCTGTGTCTCATGAATGGGCTTCTGACTTCATGCTCTATGCATCTGCCATTTACCATACTAACCTCAAAAAATGTGTTTTGTTTTGTTTTGTTTTTTCCATTTTGAAGGTCCATCACTTTTTTTTTGTTTGTTTTTTTAAAGATTTTATTTATTTATTCATGAGAGACAGAGAGAGAGAGAGGCAGAAGGAGAAGCAGGCTCCCAAGGAGCAGAGAGCCCGATGTGAGACTCGATCCCAGGACCCCGGGATCATGACCTGAGCCAAAGGCAGACGCTTAACGATCTGAGCCACCCAGGCGCCCCTGTTTTTTTTTTAATGGGAAATTTCAAAAGTACACAAAAGTGGAGAGAAGAGTATAATGAACTCCCATGTGCCTACTGCCCAGCTTCATCAGTGCTAAACTCACAAGCACTCTTGTCTCATCTGTCTGCCACCCACTCCAATTATTTGAAGCCAATCCTCCAAATCAGATCATGATTCTTTTTAAGTCCCAGATAATATTTTTAAGAACTCAAAATCAGTTGCATTTCTTACAGATGGAATCTTTTCCATCTTTAGCTCTAATTGAAAAACGGGGGAAGATGCAGGCTGCCTTACAGAGTACTACTTTTCTTACCAAGATGTGAGAAAGCAAAGAGCAAAACGGTTGACCCTCTTTCTCAGAAGAATTTCCTGGGTATTTCATTTTTTCAAGCTATGTCTGATACATGAAAAATGAAATATATTCCTTTTGTTCTCCTGATGCCTCTTCTGTACATTTCTTTTTTCCAAGCTGCAGAGATGACAGCCCATTTATTGTGCATGAGGTGCTTGAGGCTTTCCTAAAGGTGGTTTTAATAGAATGCCTTGTATCTATCTATGTTATTCTATTGTGTCTGAGTGTGTATGGAATATGCGGGGTGATTTTACTGGCTAAGGGAAACTGTTTTTCTCTCCATATTCTGAGGGAAAAATACAGTCCTGTGTTTAGCAAGGTTTCCTAAATCACAAAAAGACTTCTTTTGCTAAGGACACTATCATTTTCCAATCATTTATTCTTACATTGCTTAGGGAAAAAGTCTATCTAGAATTTTAAGGTTAATAAGTGAAAAAACACTGAAAAATCTATGCTTATACCCAAATCCTATAAGTTCCATTTTTATTTGGAGTTTATGCCTAAAGCAACACTACTTTATGCTTCACAGACTGAGACAGGACTGTAGATAAATGAAGACCAATGACATCTAGGGTCCTTAATACAGATTTAGAGGGAAGGATAGAGTTTGTTTACAGGCACTCCAAAGAGGGGTTTAAATTGCTTTATTCTTTAATTTTTCAGAATTTTATAGCCATGCGCATTCATTCATTCATTCAATCATTCATTCAACAAATATTTACTCAACACCTACTATGCTCATAACCTACTCTGCGTGAAGTTCTGAGGCTACAAATGATGAACAAGACAGATGAACAAGTCCTTCTCCCTGGGTGGAATTTCTCCACGTAGTTAAAATTCTAGGTAGAATTTCTACATGTAACTATTGCATTTACTTGATTCCAGAAAATTATCACACACACTCAAACACAGAAAGGTCTTGTTAAAAAGGACTCATTTTAAATGTCTTAGCCAATAAATGACTATAACTGGGCCCTGAGAGGATTGTATGTTGTCTCCAACCAAATCCATAAGACTTTCCATATAGAACATATGCCATTGATAAACCTGTGGGTAAAAGAAGAAGCTTACACTAGTTAACTGGATAGTTTGCTGGGAAAGAAAGGATGAATGACTGTACCCCTTTGTGCTAAGATTTTTCTGGAGGTAAGAACTAGAATGGTTACAGATGTGCTTTTTGCGGGGGAGATAATATAATCTTATTTCTTCTGTTTCCTGATAAAAGCATCTTCCTCCTCAGCCCGCTTTTCATGATGAAACCTGACAAGTGACTTTAACTACTGCCCGTTCACATGTCCCTTTGCCATGCTGAGGTTCTCCTTCAGTTGTACGAGCTTGTGGAAAATGTCTGTCCTGGAGGTGTGTTCGCGGTGGGAACACGCCCTTTAGCTGGTTAGGCCCCTGGATGATACATGGGACTGAAGTCCAAGAAGACTGCCGCATACACAGACAGTCACAAGAGTGTCCTGAATGAGGCACAAACTGCGAATCACAAAGGGAAAGGCAGAAGAAAAAGGGGCAACTGGATTCTGCACTTACTACACTGTAATGTGACTGATGAACTAGATAAAGAGAGCTCTAAAATTAAAACTAGAGCCAGGTGGAGATTTCTTTTAAGATAAATCTCTAGGCCCAGAAAAAACAAGAGACGACCGAGGTCGCTGGCCTGATGCGCGCGGCCTGTCTGGTGCTGGCACTCCCCCCCATTTACTCCGGCTAACGGCTTCATGCTTCTCTTCTTTGTCTTTGAAACTTTCCCCTCCCGGCACTGGGCTGGAGACAACACAGCTGAGGAGTCAAAAGTACTGCATCAGATGTTTGTTTTCAGCTGACGCCTTCTCCTGCTTCAACATGTATGGTATCTAAGGAAACTCACTCTTCTTGGATGTAGCATTTTACCCCGTCTGTTTCTGAAGCTCATTTCCAGGAGCCTTTCTTCAGTAAATGAGGTGTCTTTTTTCCCCAAAAGATTTTAATTGCACTGTTTGCTTTGGAAGCATATTGTAGTAATGCGATTAAAGAAATGAGAATGTACAAGGTGTGAATCCCATCGGTGAGTAAGCTGCTGACAGGGTGGGAGGATGAAATTTACGCTCTTTAGAAACTTACATTCTTTTGTGTCAGTAAGATGCTACTAACCTTGGACAATCAACCTAGACACACCAGGAATAACTTCCTGTACTGACCTAACCCATTAGCTCAGTATTACAAAGAACATTTTCCTTCCTACACCACACGTGGTGAAATAAAATGTTCTATATGTTTATTTTTCAAGGTGAAGGAGAGATTGTTTTACAGTATTCATTTTCTGTTTACAAAATACATAAAAATCACCCATTAAAAAAATCACCCATTATCTCAATCCCCAGAGAGTAGATCTGTTCCTATTTTGTCTTTTGTTCAAGAAAATTTCTATGCAGTAGAGTTGAAATGGAATTATATGTACAATTTCATGTCTTGCTTTTAAAGTTTCACATTTAAATACAAGGATTTTCAGCAGAAACATTTAATTGTACTTCATCTCCAAAGAAAGTTATGACAGGCACTGAATATGCCTCAGAGGTAGCAGAGCTCAGCCCTTGTTATGAGAGCCTACCAAGCATGGACGACCACCCCATCTAGCTCATTCCCTCCAGCAGCAGCACATCACAGAATGTCACAAGGGATGGAGTTAAGGAGGCCTTCAAATGCATCAATGTTTTATTTTATTTTAAAATTCTTATTTTTAAGTAATTTTTAAGTAATACAGATACACCTGTACCAACACTTTATTTATTTTTTATTTTTTAGAGAGAGAGTGTGAGCGGTGGGAGGGGCTGGGGGGGGAGGGAGAGAATCTTAAGCAGGCTCCACGCAGATCATGACCTGAGCCAAAATCAAGAGTTGGATGCTTAATCAACTGAGCCACCCAGGTGCCCCATCTATACCTGTATCAATACTTTTATTTTTTTATTTTAAGATTTTATTTATTTATTTTGATAGAGAGAGAGATAGCGAGAGAGGGAACACAAGTAGGGGGAGTGGGAGAGGGAGAAGCAGGTCTCCCGTCAAGCAGGGAGCCTGATGTGGGGCTCAATCCCAGGACCCTGGGATCATGACATCAGCTGAAGGCAGACGCTTAACGACTGAGCCACCCAGGCGCCCCTGTATCAATACTTTTAAAAGTGTAATTAAATTACGCCTTCAGGTTAAATGGAAACTGTATGCTTGGATTTTTCTTCTTCACTTTATTTTCTTGAGTTTTGATTAAATGTAACAGTGACCACAGACTAATGGGTGATAAGAATGGGCAGGGAGTTAGCATTAATGACCTGATCTCCTACCTGATAAGATCTCTGTGCATCTGATAGACCTGGGGGTCCTTTAGGAGAACAATAAAAAGCTTCCTCTTCCTCTGGGTGACTGATGCCAGATGCATGATGGAGCTACCGCAGCACTGTCTGGATTTCAGCTTTAGTTTCCCCTTTGGCCAGGTGCCCTTGGTGAACTAACTAGTCTGTACAACTGTACAGTCCTGACCTAAGGGTTATGGTTTTCCAGTCTCCACATGAGTGACAGAGAGCTCACCACCTCATAGAGATAGTCCACTCCATGTCTGAAGAGCTCTGATTGTGGCAAATTCTTCTTAACAATAAGAAGAAATGTCTTCTATTTTTCCAAAGAAGACATCCAAATGGCCAACAGACACATGAAAAAGTGCTCAACATTGCTAGGCATCAGGGGAATACAAATCAAAACCTCAATGAGATACCACGTCACACCAGTCAGAATGGCTAAAATTAACAAGTCAGGAGACGACAGATGTTGGCGGGGATGCGGAGAAAGGGGAGCCCTCCTACACTGCTGGTGGGAATGCAAGCTGGTGCAGCCACTCTGAAAAACAGTATGGAGGTTCCTCAAAAATTTGAAATTGAGCTGCCCTATGACCCAGCAATTGCACTACTGGGTATCTACCCCAAAGATACAAATGTAGGGATCCAAAAGGGTATGTGCACCCTGATGTTTATAGCAGCAATGTCCACAATAGCCAAACTATGGAAAGAGCCAAGATGTCCATCAATAGATGAATGGATAAAGAAGATGTGGTATATTTATACAATGGAATATTATTCAGCCATAAAAAACCCCGAAATCTTGTCATTTGCAATGACATGGATGGAACTAGAGGGTATTATGCAGAGCGAAATAAGTCAATGAGAGAAAGACATGTGTCATATGATCTCATGGATATGAGGAATTCTTAATTTCAGGAAACAAAATGACGGTTGCTGGAGTGGTGGGGGATGCGAGGGATGGGGTGGCTGGGTGATAGACACTGGGGAGGGTATGTGCTATGGTGAGTGCTGTGAATTGTGTAAGACTGTTGAATCACAGACCTGTACCTCTGAAACAAATAATACATTATATGTTAAAAAAAAAAAGAAGATAGTAGGAAGGGAAAAATGAAGGGGGGGAAATCAGAGGGGGA
>NW_028025788.1:0-623 GCF_054177405.1 Leptonychotes weddellii
TGCTGCACGTGCCATGGACATCAAGGTTCTCCTAGGCACATCTTACAGATGAGGAAGAGACCTGCCCAAGATCCCAGAGTGAGTCGGAGGCAGCAGGTACCAGGTCTCAGGGCAGATCCCACACAGGGGCTGTGAACGCAACCGGGGTCTCCCCCTTCTGGACCGTTATTTGCAAAGAGTGAAGCAGCAAGAGGGGGTAGAGGAGCTGCCCCAGGATACTGTTTTCCTCCCCCAGGACCCCAGGGCCAGGCCTGGGGGAGGGCTGTCAGGGGGTCATTCCCTCCCCCACTGAGCTCTAAGATCTCCTGACTGCAAACGGGGAGTTCCCACTGCCAGGAACAAAGCCAAGGGCAGTCATGCATGATTCACCACCAGTCTCCCAGGCTTTCAGGATTGTCCTCTTTAAAAGAAGCCAATTTATTTTTTATTCAAAATCCATAAGAAACAATTGAACAATAAAACTGTCAGCCTCACTGTCTCTTTCAGCAGGAAACATGATCACCCCTGAAATTGAGCCTCCTCCCTCCTTCCCTCTCTCCCTCCCTTGTACCCTTCCTTCCATAAATATTTTTGTGAGCACCTACTATGTGCCAGGACTCGTGCTAAGTTCAGATTTCCCTTTC
>NW_028025789.1:0-623 GCF_054177405.1 Leptonychotes weddellii
TAAATGTTTTGCATCCAAAAAGACTTACATATCTAGATTACAATTTTATGTTCATTTTGATATTATTCTTTCTTTACATTCTATTAAATAGTATATATCTGAAAATGCTTGATTGTCTTTCAACCATCTATCAAATAGTGTTAAAAATTCTTATGGCACTTTGTAAGATTTTTTTTTGTTTTATTGACACTGATTACCATAATTTGTTTTTCAATTTTCCAAATATGTTATTAGATGAAACAGTTCTTTTCCATGTTGTCCTTATTGATAACTGCAAATTTTCTTTATTAGAATCATGAGCTTTAACAAAACATGAGTGTGATTCTTAAAAAATATATTGTGGAACACTTTTAATTGGAATAATGCAAACTTGGGGACCATCTGCATCAACCTTTATGTCACTAACAAAAACCAAGATCAAGTTGTGTTTTTTTAGTCAGATATGCACATTATTCATTTGTTTGTACTACTTCTTACATGGCATTAGTCATTCCAAGTTGTTTTGATTGTTATAGGTTCAGGCTATGATTTAATGTTTATTTCATTTCTTCTGGATTACCCTATAGATTAAGAAGATTCAGGGCCCCTGGGTGGCTCAGTCGTTAAGCGTCTGCCTTCGGCTC
>NW_028025790.1:0-623 GCF_054177405.1 Leptonychotes weddellii
AATTATACACATATATCTATTTTTTAATTTTATAAAAGTGAATAAAAATTGTAATTCAAAAAAAAAAAAGCTTGGGGACAGGGTGTAAAAACACCTGATATAATAAATTTGACAGGGGACAGGATGAGCTGCCATGACTACAGATCATTCAAATAAATATTTCTAGTCCCCTCCTACACAGTTAGAAATATAAGTCTGTGCTTCCAGGGAGAGATCTGGGGACATGGATCTAGGAGTTGTTAGCATGTAGGAGGGATTGGAAGCCAGCGCAGTGGCTGTAGTCATATGGGGAGAGTCAAAAGACTGGGGAATGCTAAGATTTAAGGGCCAGAGAAAGCAAGTGAGAATTGTATTGTTTATTATCTGCTATTATCTGTATTGTTATGTTAGATCCTTATCTTCTCATGAAGCTGTAGTCACCTTCCCCCACTTGCTTCCTCGTGTGTGCGCCACCCCAGCTGTTGACTACTGCTTACCTTCCCACCTCCAGCTTCATCACCTCAGGTGACCACCGCTGACATAATTGCCTTGGTGACCAAAAGACACAAAAACATGAAAAGACCCAGGGAAGGAAAGCACTACAGAGGCAAAAGGTGAGGTCATTATTCTGCTTTTCTGGTTAG
>NW_028025791.1:0-623 GCF_054177405.1 Leptonychotes weddellii
CTTCTCCCTCTGACCCTCCCCCCTCTCATGTGCTCTCTGTCTCTCTCATTCTCTCTGTCTCAAATAAATAAATAAAATCTTTAAAAAAAAAAAAAGAAACATTTCATGTGTAACCATGCAGAATTACATGTTGACTCTAGTCTTAAAAAACAAATAAAGCATTAATTTAATAGGCTTATTTTATAGATATGGAAACTGAGACCCAGATGTGATACTTTCTCATTCTCCTACCAACTAGACTTCTCTGTTACTCATTGTGTCATATTGTCTTTCCTGGCAATCCATCAATGTGGAAATGAAATATATTGGCGATACTTGGTTGGGGATACTGGATGCTATGCCAAGTAAAAGATGAAGGATAACGAGACTTTACTGAATTAGTTAATGGACATGAAGGCATTTTATGCACTGTATATACCCCTACAAGTTATGAGTATGAAATTCCAAACTTCAGCTTGTTTGTCAGTAGCATGTCTTCTCCCAGTGCCATCTGCTTACTCTCACACTAGCTGAGGGATTCCCCTTCTCCAGCCCTCATGGTCTCAGGGTTTTCTTCTTTATATGACAATGCAGGTAGTGGCCTATAAGTTAGCATGTATTTTGCTGCATGTAACTAAAAAGCT
>NW_028025792.1:0-623 GCF_054177405.1 Leptonychotes weddellii
ACGATGGACTCTGAAAAACAAACAGGGTTCTAGAGGGGAGGAGGGTGGGAGGATGGGTTAGCCTGGTGGTGGGTATTGAGGAGGGCACATTCTGCATGGAGCACTGGGTGTTATGCACAAACAATGAATCATGGAACACTTCATCTAAAACTAATGATGTAATGTATGGGGATTAACATAAGAATAAAAAAAAATAAATTAAAAAAAATGTCTCTGGTTAGAATTCAGTCTATTCAAAATTTAAACTCCCTGTCAGCCCCTTTTAAAATCTTTTCCCTCCCTCCATCCCAAGGTGGCTTTGAGGTCAGGAGTAAGCTTATGTAAGCTCTGTCAGATGGGTTTATCACTAGGAGACAAGGAGGTAACACAATTACATGCTTTACTGTCTGTTCATGAACTAACAGTTGCATGATAACTAATCATCGACAGACTTTAGTCTGTAAATCTGTAAAGAAGTTAGTGATTGGTCATTGATCACAATGCACATCTGTTTCTTACATCGTGATTTGTCGACTGAAGAACTAGTGGTAGAGTATATATTTTATGCACTTACAGTTAATATACCATGATCATTGAAAGTTAAACCATGTTGGTATGGGAGCAGGTATTATTTAACTAAACTA
>NW_028025793.1:0-623 GCF_054177405.1 Leptonychotes weddellii
GAAAAGGAAAGAGTATTTTAATATTTGTGAATATTTTTCTTTAATACCATACTAAAACCTGTGAAGTGATATGCAGTTAAAGGTGAGTTACGATATAGAATCTGGACCCATGTCAATGAAAACTTGTGCTCGGTTACATTAAAATTGATTGATATTTTTTTTTTTTTTGAATATAGGTTTTCTAACATGCAATGCTCAACATCAGTTCTTACTTATGCATGTCTCCTAGAATATTGACATATTACATTATACATTATCAAAATATCAAATTCATTAATATTACTACTTGTATCCAAAAAGCCTTTAAGTATTAGGAAGCAGTCATGGTTGTGGTAGGTGATACAAGCTCTTCAAGATGCATTTTTTTTTTTTTTTGAAAATCCAAATTTTGCCCTTAATGACAAATGCTGTAATTGTTGTCATTCAAGTCATAGGCTTATTTTTGAGAAATTACCTTCCTTAAGTCTGAAAAAACAGAGTTTGGCCATTGCTCTTTTACATAAAATGGTGTTTGATGATAAAAGCAGCTAGCTCAACTCAGAAGGCAAATCTTGTGGCTTTCATTACAACAGATTTGCTTTATGTCTACTTTTTATTTTGTCACACACAAATATGAAAAAGGC
>NW_028025794.1:0-623 GCF_054177405.1 Leptonychotes weddellii
AATAGGGTCCCCTACTCCTCCGCCATCTTTCCCCTCCTCTCCATGAATATTTTTTGATAGAACCAATTAAATAAATGAATTACAGACTTTCATATAATCTGTGCACAGACAGATAAATGGACTTAAGTGAAAATTTTGGTTCAGGTTTTATGGCATAGGTATTCAGACTTATACTCCAAATAATATATAAGTAGGGTTAAACTCACCCTCACTTAAAGGAATGAGATTGCAAAGTAATTGTCAGGAAGTTTATTGAGAAAGAACTTTATTTGAAAAGGTTTCTTCTACTACACTGCATGAAGCTTCCCAAAGAGGCGGTGGCTTATCTATTAGTAGCTGAGGTCCTCTCTCTACCTTAGCCAATGTTTCCTTTTAAATATCTGGCCTTGGCATACGACCAGTTATTCTAGATAACTCAGGCAATATTCTTGCAAATAGCAATGATGCCCACTTTGAGCCCTTTTCAACAAATGAAGTATATGAGATACATCATAATCAAGAAAATCAGCAGAGAATTTCTGTCTCAACAAAAAGATAAATATTAACATGAAGTAAAAAGGTCTCCATTTTTTTTCAAAAATTATGCCAGGATTTTTCAGGGATTTCCCACATTTTTTTGATTT
>NW_028025795.1:0-623 GCF_054177405.1 Leptonychotes weddellii
CCTGGGTGGCTCAGTTGGTTAAGCGACTGCCTTCGGCTCAGGTCATGATCCCGGAGTCCTGGGATCGAGTCCCACATCGGGCTCCCGGCTCAGCGGGGAGCCTGCTTCTCCCTCTGACCCTATCCCCTCTCATGCTATTTCTCTCTGTCTCTCTCTCTCTCAAATAAATAAATAATAAATAAAAAATAAAATTATAAAAAAAATGCTGTAAACTTAGAGTTTCTTTGTTTAAAAGTTATCTTAATGAATTATGGGCATGGAAGAATGTCTTTAAGAGTCTGATCACTTTAAGGGAAATTTCAGTAAGGTGTGATGTTTTTAATTTTCTTTTTTCGAGGAGGCTAGGTTTTCACAAGGGGTATCTTAGGTCAGGTTTCTTGGAGGCAAAGACTGGTGCAGATGATTTATTACGGTAGAGCTCCCAGGGAAAGTGCGCGGGAGCAGGGAAGCAAACCAGGGAGAGGAGAATGCCAAGCAAGGAAGTGCTTTCAGACAGGGCTGGGTCCCAGCTGCCCCATAGGGGCTCTGGAGCATAAACTGCCCTTCGGGGTTTGGCCCCACTGTGACAAGGAAGCTGGAGTTTTATACTTTGGCAAAGTCATTGCCTAAGGGCTGTGTGCGTG
>NW_028025796.1:0-623 GCF_054177405.1 Leptonychotes weddellii
GAATGCTAGGCAGAAATCCATAATGCATAATTTTTCTTGTCATGGGCATGAAAAGCAATTTCCAAGATTCATTTCTTTAGATCCTTCATTATATGTATCTCCTACTAGGGAGGCTATTGTCCTGGAACTTTGTCATACTGGAAGAGCTGGAGACTGGTTAGGAGCAGTCCTGTAGGAAGGGAACCCAGGAACAGACAGGGGAAAATGCAAGACAGGAGTGAGGAGTAGCTAGAGGATACTGAGGGGTGAGGGAGCAACAGGAGAAATATGGCCTGGTTCATAATTGGCTGCTGGTAAACACTGTATCTTTGTGCCAAAAGATGTTTCTTGATTGGTCCCTTTGGGAAAAAGTCATGTATTATCTGCTCTAAAATGTCATTGATACTGGAATTATAGGCAATTCTCATGTTTTCATTTGTGCTTTTTTGAAATCATAAACTTAAAAAAAGATACTACTTTTATTTTTATTTTTTATTCTTAATTTTTTAGAGAAAGAGAGAGCCTGAAAGCACATAGGGAGGGGCAAGTGAGAGAGGGAGAGAGAGAATCTTAAGCAGGCTCTACACCCAGCATAGAGCCTGATGTGGGGCTCGATCTCACGACCCTGAGATCATGACCTGAGC
>NW_028025797.1:0-623 GCF_054177405.1 Leptonychotes weddellii
CATCTAATTCCATGCAGTCTGACCAGATGCACAGACCGGCGACTACCAAAGTCACAATACAAAACTGTGCCATCACTCCAAGGCTTTACAGCCACATCCACTCGCCTCCCTTCCCCTCCCTAACCACTGACAACCATTCATCTGTTCTCCAACTCTGTAATTTTGTCATTTCAAGACTGCTATATAAACTCAACGGTATAGAACGCAACCTTCCGAGGCTGGCTTTTTCACTCAACACAATAGCCTGGAGAGCCCTCCAAGCTGCAGCACGTATCAGCAGTTCACTCCTTTTTATGGCTGGAACCGTTCACCTGCTAGAGAACTCTCTGGGTTGTTCTAGTTTGGGGGCTATTACAAATAAAGTTGTCATGGACCTGCATGTACAGGGTTTTGTGTGAATTTTAAGTTTTCATTTCTTTTGAGATAAATTACCAAATGACACCTGGCGGGGCTACGTGCTGAGCACATGTCTAGTCTGTGGTGTTTTTTTAGGTATGCAAATGGTTATTTTTTATTGAGCTATAATTGACACCTAACAGTGTATTAGTTTTGGGTGTACAACATGATTTGATATATACACTGTGAAATGATTACCATAATAAGTTAACATCCATCCCCACAGA
>NW_028025798.1:0-10702 GCF_054177405.1 Leptonychotes weddellii
CACCCCCCTCCCCTCTAGAACCCTGTTTGTTTTTCAGAGTCCATCGTCTCTCATGGTTCGTCTACCCCTCCGATTTCCCCTGCTTCATTCTTCCCCTCCCGCTACCTTCTTCTTCTTCTTTTTTTTTTCTTAACATATATTGCATTATTTGTTTCAGAGGTACAGATCTGAGATTCAACAGTCTTGCACAATTCACAGCACTTACCAGAGCACATACCCTCCCCAGTGTCTATCAGCCAGTCACCCCATCCCTCCCACCCCACCCCCCACTCCAACAACACTCAGTTTGTTTCCTGCGGAACTAATCCTCTATCTTATATTTTCTTTCCTATTTTCTATTCTTCATGTTTTGTGTTATATTTGGGGGGACAATATCCTTAAATGTATCTGCTTAAATTTTTTTTGTTATTTAATTTCTGCTACCAAAATTTTTATTTCCAAGAGTATCTTTTTTGTTCTCTGAATGTTCCTTTTTTATGCTCTCCTGTTTTTATTTTGTGGATGAAAGATCTTTTTTTATTATTAATTAATTTTATTAGATAATCTCTTAAAAGATAAGTTCACTTTTTTATTCTGGCTTTATTGAAATATTATTGACAAAAATTGTGTATATTCAAGGTATACAATGTGATGATTTTGTAAATATATACCACAATCAAGCTAATTGATATGTCCAATCTCATCTAGTTACTTCTCTTAGCTCTCAGAATAATAGCTATGGTTTCTCTGAAATTTTCTTTTGGTCTCTGGATTGTCTCTGTTTCTCTGAGATTTTTGCTTTTCTATTATTTTGATCTTTTTTTGTGTTAAAAATTTCCTCTTATATTTGATGATCCCTGGTGGCCCATTTATATTTATGAGAACTAATAACAGTGTGTGTAAGGTGGGGATATCTTGTGGAGTGCTAAGTTTCTCAGTGGCAGACTCACCATAGGGATCAGGCAGACAGTGAGCAATAGACTTGTCTTCTTGAGCATGTCAGCTTCTCCATAAATTACCTAAGACTTGCCCTAGGGAGGTGATTTAAGCCTGCTGTCAGCATTCTGGAAGCCAAGAAAGGAAAGGGAGTATTTCTTTAAACTACCTTAAAAATAGGACTAACTTTTCTTTAATTTGATCCGTATATTTTCCCAATTTGTTGGAATTCGTGATACTTTTCTTCACAAACAATTACTAGGTATTTGAACAAGTCTTATAAACTATGATTGTCACTGTATACTTTAAGGTTGCCCAGACTCTAAAAATCATCTTTGCAGATAAACTGTTTTATTAACCTGTTATGATGACTGAAATTTTTGCCATTAAACTCTGTGAAGGAATCTTCCTTTAAATGCACCAATACTGCCTAATAGAAGTGTCCATCATCCACTAGCAAGCCATGTTAGCTAGTCAGCTCTTACTCAGCTTCCTCTGAAAAAATGGCATGCAGAGCAGGTTACTTCTGATTGAGAGGAGAATAGAAGAGGCATATAATGCATGATAGACTAGCCATCATTTCCCTAATGGGGTATTATAACAGAGGGTCCTGGGATGCATTAGGAACCTGGCAGATAGGATGCCAAGTGGAAATGGAAAAAACAAAAAACAAAAAACAAAGAAACATAGCCACTAGAAAAATTCTCCCTTCACAATATTTTGAAAGGAAAACCCAAATTAACAGCTGGTTAGATCTGTAAAGGTGAGAGCTTAAAGGTGAACAGAGTAGCAAGTAGCCTATAGAATGTATCCAGGAAGGTCTTATGGATGAATCCACTTGAATAGTTCCAAAATGTGAAAAGTAACATGATGTGGGGGAATGACATGACAGAGAAAAAATATATTGTTATCTATCTGATTATTAGCATGTTTATTGTAATCTAAGTAAACTATGCTGGTTCACATGTGCTCATGTAAAGAGAATTAGAGAAATGAGATCCTACATGAATCATTCAAGCTAATACCACCTTTACCTGAAATAACTGAAATGTCTTGATAATTGAGACAAAAGTGTATCAATTTTGCATTTATAAAAGCTTTTGTGCTATGGATAATTGCCTCAGTTGTGTGTGTGTGTGTCTGTGTGTCTCTGTGTGTGTGTGTAATATGGATCCAATCAAAGAAAAGAAATAACTGGATTGCACAGAGTTTAGAAAATTTAGAAACTGCCCCAATGTTACACACAGGACATTTGGCTGCATTGCCTTGGTGATGAGGCTGCAGAATCCAATGTCTAGAACAGTGTTTGCCTCCCTGGGTGATTCCAGCAGGCTTGGACTTGCTCAGTATTTTCTCGGGAACTCACCACTCTGACGCTGAGCTGCTCCATTAAGGGATGCAGGTAACGGGGAAAGCCTTGGCTTGTTATATGGAACCTGGGTCAGGGAAGAAGAGGACAAAACCACTGCTGAGTCTGGTTTTCCAGGAGCCAGGAAACAGAGGCCACTCTGTTTTTCTTAAACATCAAGGCCAAGCTTCATTAAGGGAAGAGTTGTTTAATACTCCAGTGTTCAGGCTGAAGTCCTTCTCTGGTAATTGTATTACTTATACTTAAATTCCTTTGCAGTTTCAAATAGAAAAGGTCTATCTTCCTTGTCCTGCAAATGCTTTCCCCCTCATATACCTTCTTTAATTCTTGTGTTTGTGGGTTGTACAGTATGGTGGAACAGTGTTTACATATTAGCTGTGTTTTAACAGATTAGGTTATTATTTGATTTGGGGAACCTCTGGAAATGAAAAGTGGTAAGGGTTTACAAATTTGCATGTATTGCATACCACTTATTTAAAGTAGTTTGAATTAGACATTATATTATCAAGGCTTTGCTTTCTTGCACATAGAGATGTATCTAGATTCTTTAAGCAAATCTTTGTAAAATGTTACATAAACAAAACTTTGAAAAGGGAAAAAGATTTTTTAAAATTATTTATTTATTTGAGAGAGAGCACACTCATGCATGGGGTTGAGGGGCAGAGGGAGAGAGAGAATTCCAAGCAGACTCCACATTGAGCACAGAGCCCCATGTGAGGCTCAGTCTTACAAGGATGAGATCATGACCTGAGCCAAAATCAAGAGTCAGATGTTTAACCAACTGAGCCACCCAGGTGCCCCAGGGAACAAGATTTTTAGAGAAGCCCTAAGATAAAGCATACGAAGCCAGAACCTACTATCTATTTTATCTGTTTTCAAAGTTTGGATTTTGTACGTGGGTATCCTCAAGTACACATACCTGTGAACCAGAAGTTGCAGAGAAACTTACATATTCTTTAAATTTTTTCAAAAGATTTTTTTTATTGATCCTTAGTTGTAGCCAGATTTTCAGGGAAGAAAAAAGAATAAAAGATAAGAAATGGACTTTAGCATCAAATTCATGAATTGAGATAGATGAAATATATGTATTGGAACATTTAAGATCTCAGAAACAAAGGCCTTAGTAGCAGTCATCTGACAATGGACTAGAGGTAAATTATGACTTCTTAATCTTTCAGTTTCACATTAAATGAGAATTAGTTACCCAGGAGCCACATGATAAAAGGGACTTTGTCTAGGCAAATGCTTTTAGGAAATTGTGCATATAATTCACTAGCAAGCCTCCTTTTCTAAGCAACTGCTTTGTTTTCACAAATACTATACACATTTTTATTTGATGGGAATATTTGGATAACTTGCATTAGCAATCCATGCAGTGGGCCTGGCCATTAACAAGTCATATGTCTTTGGAAGAAAAGTTGAGATGCAGGGAAGGGAAGATGTCTCTTCTGAAATTTCAAAAGAGAAATTCTGAACTTCTTTCCCTGCCAGTGCTCTAAACTGGGTATGGATTTGGTGACTGCTAGACTGTTTGATGTGGATCTGTGGGCCAGTGTGCACAGTTCATGCCTTGCCCGTCCTTTCTAATCCCTGGCTCTTCATTCAGGAGTTTTTGCCTTGATACAGTAGTCAGTAGAGAGGGCTGGCCAAGGGAGTCTGACAGGATGGAAAAGGCATGGAAGAGACTCTTGGCTCCTTTCTCTTTGCCTCATATTCATAGGACCTTCTTTCATTATTATGTAAAGTAAGGCCAACTATTAGATTTTAGATGATAGAAATTTTTATTCTAAATTTGATCAGGGAAATTGGATCATTCTGAAAGACTCTGCATATCTCAATATGGATAAATCTTGACAACATAAATTCTGAATAAAAAAAAAGCCAGTCGAAAAGAATTCATATAATATGATACAACTGAGGAAAAATTAAAATAGTTTATGTTTTTATGGCTACATACATACACTGGAAAGACATAATTACAGTCACAGGAAGGATGACTAACTCCAGAAGAGTGGTTATTTGGGAGAGGGAAAAAGAAGGAAGGAACACGGGGTGGGGGTGGGTGGCTAGAGTCCACTGGGACTCTGTCTGTAATCTATTTTTCCTCAAAAAAGAAAAAAAAATACCTGAAGAAAATATGGCAAAATGTTAGTACTTTTAAAATCCAGGTTCATGCTATTTTCTGTTCTTCTGGAATATTTAATAATTAAAAATTTATAAAATTTATATAAATAAAAGTCTCTGAGGGTGCTGAAATACTTGAGTTCATTTCAACAAAACTTTATTGAGAAGCTACTATGTATTAGGCATTAGGGACACAAACACGAGGGTCACACGTCACCGTCAAGAGAGGAAGAGAGATGTACAAATACAATCGAATGCACTGATGACAATCATGTTATGCATCATGGTTTCTAACAGAAAGGTTGACTCTGTGATGACTTTACTAGGAAAATATTGGGGAAACCTAGACCAGATTAATGACAAAAAATCATCATGAATTGAATTTAAAAATAACTTACTTTCATATTTAATATTTTAAACAAATTGCTAACAAAGTATTCTCAAAGAGAGGTCCTCAAAATATGACTGGAAATGCTCCCATCGTAATTTATTTAAATAAATGTTTATTAGGTACCTCAGCAGATGTTTCCTTTGTGATCCATTCCAAGTGCATCTTTATAATTCATTTTTTTTCATGGAAATGTTGTCTTCCCAGCTAGATAATCAAATCTTTACAAAGAGGGCTGTCCGGTTTTCATATTTTTATCACCTAGTCTTCAGAGTTTTAATATAGTCCTTTATAAACAATAATGTTGGTTTGATTTTTATGAACACATACTTTGGTATAGGATTACAGTAAAGGGGTACTTAACCCCAAACTCAGAACTCAGGGCCAAGGGCAGCAGGGAAGACACCTGAGCTTAAAATCTAGACTGCCCCAAATATGCAGATATAGTATATGAAGAATATAATGCCACATACAAAAATGGTACAATGACATCCATCACTTTAGGCAAAGGAAACACTACAGTTAATTACCAAGAAGGCTGGCAAGGCATTTTGGAATCTGAACAAAGCACTATTGGTTCCCCTTCTTGAGAAAACATTAACGGAAAGCACTAAAGTCTTCTTCCACCCAACTTTCTTCCAAAGAAATACTACCACAAAACTTAGCATTCCACTGTTGGGATAGATATCAAAGTAAAAAAAAAAGGCAGTTTATTTTGTTCACAGCTGTATTTGATGGCCAACAGATTTTCATCAACAATTATTAAAAATACAACAGTAAATACTCACATCTTAGTTTTAATTAAACTGAGCATGATGTGATACATTAATATGTGTAAGTGTATATTAATATGTGAGCATAATGTGAGAGGAATAATAGAAATCCCTAATAAATCAGCAAAGAGGGAACAGGTACAATGTTTGAGTCACAGTAGTAAATACACATTACACCTGCTGGCCCAGTAGCAAACTCTGTTCCTGAGGCCTTTGTTGTGTTTGTAGGTTATTTGCATACATTGGTCCCCTGGGCAACCAACAACTTGGGGATATAAAAGTTTTACTTTAACCAAAAACCTGTTTGTGGGAAAGGAGAGTTTTATCTGCGTCCAGAAAACAACATCGATAATAATGAAAGGGGGGGGGGAGGGGGAATCAAGCAAACCCAGAAGCATTTAAAGTAATCATGGTTGCTAAGGAGATATAAAGTAAAGTCAATACAATTAAAGGGACAGTTTCAGATAGCAGGAGTCCAAAATGTTGGGGCCAAAGCCAAAGGGAGATCTGGGTATGTACATGGTAAAGAAAGTGGTACCACCAGATCTATAATGGTTAGAATAGACTTTCAGGTCTGTTTCTGGGCTCCCAGAGTCGCCTCGTGAACCCACCTGCTGTCTCCCTTCTTCACTTAACTGGATCCCACTTCCCTGTCCTTTGTTGGCCGCATCCTGGTAAGGACTCCATTCCCATCAGGTAGATGAGAAAGGCTCCCTGCCCCAGGAAAGAGCTGTCTGAATTCTGCCTGGAACAGAAGGTCTGGAATCTGACTCTGTATTTTGCAGCCTGGATTACCTGATTCCTTCCTGAATCCCAATTGCTCATTTGGTTCCTAAAAGCCAGCTTCCAGGTGTTTGCTGGGTCAAGCCCCAGTTGATAACTGACCTCTTCTTTTTGGTTCCACTTCTTATTTCAGATCCATATATTTTTTCCTCTCTCCCTGGTTCAATGCTATCAGTGGAAGTAACAGTATTAATAGTGACTAATGTTTATTGAATTCTTACCATATTTCAGGCACTGTTCTAAACACTTTTCAAGTATCAGCTCATTTAGGTCTCATTAAAAAGTTGAGGTCGATATACTTTTCATCCCCACCTCACAGATGAAAAAACAAAGCACAGCTCATATGTGGCTGGGGCTGGACTTGAATCTAGGTAGCTCATAATCTGCACCAGTGGGCTATGCTGACTTTCATATGAATCTGTGTGTAATAGAATTACATGAAATAATGAAAGGCATGGAAGATATATAATGACTTTCAATGTACCAAAGATACCTTGATGTGAATTAAATGCTTTTTGATCATAAATGTCACAGTTACCATGAAATCCTTGTTCGAAGGTCATAAGAGCTGATGATTTTGTGTGCGTTGGGATAGGGGTGGTGTTCTGGTCACACCAATTCAACAAACATTTGAATACCTACTATGTGTTCTAAGATATTGAAAAGAATTCAGGTAAGATACCTGACCTCAGAGAGCTTTTAGTCAATTAGGGGAAGCCAGACATAAAGATAAATACACACAAGTGTAAAAGGTGCTATGAATGTATATCAGGACACACGGGCAATTGTGATCAAATTTACCACAAGTAAAGAACAGAGGAGATTTCTCAGAGGAGAAGAGTCAGACACATGATCAGACAACTGTCCTGCACAAATTTAATTAATTGTGTATTTACATTTTTTATCTTCTAATGTCTGAAGAAGGAGATTTCACAGGAACTTGGGGCCAAGTTCAACTTTCCTCTTTATATCTTGTTTTCATTCAAAGTATAGTTATAGGAATTATGCAGTATTGAAGTTTCTATCCTGGTTCCAACTGTTTTCTCAATGGGTGCTTTGGCAGTTCATAAACATATTTACATAATTGGCTATGTTAGTCCTGGTGCGATGTTGACATGTCTTGTGACTCTCAGGATCTGAGAGAAGCTTATAGAGATTGTGACAACTCTGAATTAATATTTGCCCTCAGGTATTACCTAATCATGCCCATTAATTATCTCACAGAAGGGTTTGTGGTGATGATGGATGAGAAAGTCTGTATTTTGAGTGGCTGCTTGGGGAAGGTCAAAAGTGCTCTCTGTAATATCTAGCCTTAAAACACTTCAGATGTGATTTCCAAGCTGAAAGCTGAACCAACGTAAGAGCATTCCAGGGTAACTAACCTGCATCTTCTGGGCTCCAGCAGCAACTCCTGTTGCAGGGCTAGAGTCAGATCCCCATTTGAAGCATCTAGCAGTGCCACAGAAGTAAGCAGGTACTAGGCTGAAGCCTGGGAGAAAAATATAATTAAGGCGATTCCATCAGAAGCAAGTACTACTATCCCTGAGAAGAAATGACAGCATTCAAGAGTCATTCTTTCAAAGGAGGAAGATGAACTGGAAAATCCACAGGAAGTATTAGTTCCTTCATCAGATTTGCAGTGCAATGCATGCTGGAGTGCAGAGTTTGGGGTAGGTAAGGGTTGCTTCTTCTGTAGTGTGGTACAGAACTTGGAGCTCCAGGACAGGGGAACATATGCAATAGAAGAGAGTTCCCATATGTGATCTAGCAGGAAGGGTGAGTATTGGTGAGAGAGAGCAGGGACTAGGAGTAGGTGAGGTGAGTAAGGCCAACTCATTCAAATGTGGGATTGGATCCAGTCTTTATTTAAAATTTTGAAATTTTGATCATCATGGATTTTTTTATACTACTATCGATTTTTCAATTACCATATTAAAATATTACTTACCTTGATTACTGTTTCTTTTTTTTAAAGATTTCATTTATTTATTTGAGAGAGAGAGCAGATCGAGAGAGGGCATGAGTAGGGGAGGAGGGACAGAGGGAGAAGGAGAAGCAGGATCCCTGCTTAGCAGGGAGCCCAAAGCGGGGCTCAATCTCAAGACCCCCAGATCATAACCTGAGCTGAAGGCAGACGCTTACCTGACTGAGCTACCCAGGTGCCCCTAATTTTGCACTGTTAATTTTGGAAATTGATCTAGTTTTGAAATTGAAAGGTTTTGTCCAAAACTACAGAGATACCTGACTTTTCTTGAAAAATTAGAAGATCTAATGCACTGGATCTACGTTCTTTCATGGCAGTAATCAACTAAAGCCGACTAGAGTCTCTCCTCCATTTCACTTGATATGTGTAGGTTACTGCCTGGTGTTGGAGGCATTGAGATTCTGGGCCCTGATTAATTGCAGGATTCTTTCAATAATACCTCTTAAAATGAGCTTTTGTTCATTTAATAAATATTGATTTTTGTGCCTACTATGTGTAAGATATTGTGCTGAGGAACATGATGACAAGGTCCCTTCCCTCTTGGAACTTGTTTTAGTCTCACGGGCAATGTTATGGGTTGAATTGTAGCTTCCCCAAAAGGTTTATTAAAGTCCTAACCCCAGTACCTCAGAATGTGACTTTATTGGGAAAGAGGGTCTTTCAAGAGGTAATCACGTGAAAATGAGGTCAGTAGGGTGGGCCCTAATCCAGTATGACAGGTGTCCTTTCAGAAGAGTGAAATTGGGACATGGAGATAGATACAGAGGGAAAGCAATGTGAAGACACACAAGAAGATGCCCATGGGACTGGAGTGATGCACATACATAGAAGTCAAGGAACACCAAGGATTGCCAGCAAATACCAGAAACTAGAAGCAGCAAGGAAGGATTCTCCTCTAGATCTGTCAGAGAGAGCAGGGCCCTGACGATATCTTGATTTCTGACTTCTAGCCTCTGGAAGAGATCAAGATTTCTGATTTTTCTAGTCACCCAAGTTTTTGGTACTTGGTTACAGCAGCCCAAGGACACTAATATAGGCAGTAACGAAGTAATGACTTAAACAAGTGGCTTAATAACAACAGTGACCAGGATAATGAGGAGAGTGTACATGTGGAGGTGGGCTGATCTTCTTAGGAGCTTATGGGGCCTTTTTTGAGGAAGGTATGTTTTAGCTGAGGTCTGAGAGACAAGTAGAAATTATTTTCTAGTAGTGAGGGAAACAGGTACAGTCTGGGCTGGAAGGACTGATGTGTGTGAAGGCTTTAAGGAAAGGAAAGGTGGAGGGTATTCAAGAAACTGGAAACCCAGCTGGTGGCTGAACCAGGGAGAGGAAATTGCAGATCCTGGCAATGGACCCTATATAGTAGGGTGCATTGACTCACTATGTGACTTCGGGGAAGTTATTTTAGTTTCTCCAGGGGTAATAAGAGTAGCTACTTCCTACAGTTAGTATGAGGATTAAATGAGATAATAAATGAAGAAGTCTTAAAACAATGGCTGGTACATGTGCCCTGATAGATATTACTTATTGTTACCATCCCTGCTGTTCTTGTTACCATTATTATTGACAGGACAAGGGTATTCAGGACACTGAGATTCCCTTAGCGTATGGGTCTCTATCCTGAAAGCAATGGGAAGCTAGTGCATGCTTTTAATCAGGGCTTCACCTTCACCAGATTTTATTTTGACGAGACCTACCTGGCTGCAGCGTGTAGAGAATGGATGGGAGATGTGGAGATGAGGCCACTGGCAAAAGGTCCTGGGGATAGGGGTGGTATGGGCGGCAGGCTTGCCAGGATCACTTTGTGGATTTGGAGAGATCAACACAACCACCTTAACAATTTTGTTTTAATTCTATCAAAAGCTACTTTCTTCTTTGTTTTACAGCTTTCTTATAGAATAAACACATCCTGGGTGATGCATGGGTTGTTAATCTCAATTCTGCCATAAACTTAGTAGACGGCCATGAGCAAGCCTTGTATGTGCTCATTTAATCACAGACACCAAAAGGTATAAAGGAAAGCTAAATTCTTAAAATCTCCATATGGTGAAATTAAGATCTTTTGTTATTGAACACATTAAAAAATATCTTCAGGAGATCCCAAATACTCACATTCTCTATTTGCTTTTTATTGCCTTTATGTCTTTGACTTCATTTTAGAAGAGAAATCGAGTTGCTTTGTTCTTCACACACAAAAATTGATTTGTTCTTCATTGCTGTCAGAATTTGTGATCTCAGGTGAAGGCAAAATGCTGGGCTGGCAAATGTTCACAACTAATATAAGTTTTAAATAAAACACTGGGTGTGCTGCAAATTCATTAGGTAATGAAAGCCATCAAGAAAAATTGAAAATGCTCTAGTTCTCT
>NW_028025799.1:0-623 GCF_054177405.1 Leptonychotes weddellii
AGAGATGTGCATGTTTGTGGTGAAAGTTTTCATTAATAATTTCAAATCATACGCTGCCAAGGATCTGCCACTGTTTCAAGTTATGGCTATTTGGAGTTCTTGTGTTTTTCTGCCAATGTGAAAATTGGTTTTGCGGGATTGTTTATTGCTGCTTCTTTACTGCCTTTTTTTTTTTTCCTCCTTCCACCAAGAGAATACTTGTGTTCTGCAGAAACAATGGAAACCTAAAAAGATAGAATGTTTTCACGTCAGAAAAATTAAAGTCATAAAGGAGATAGATTTCCAGAATTAAATTAGAATTGAACAAGTCAGTTATGTGTACATCCATCAGCCCAGTGGTCAGGATCTCATTTCCACTGAAGCAAACTTAGCTAGAGGGCAGATAGAATTTCTACACAGAGAAACCCCCCACATCTTTCACAGCAAATTATGCTGAGAAGAGAAAGCACTCACCTACCAGTGAGTATAATGTCTTAAAAAAGGGCATTCTCCTATTAAAGAACAACTGCGAATTAAGTTCACAAAATATTCTAAATAAGTACAGGATGAACCAAATATTAAAAAGAGATTCCAGATAGATTTACTGACCAGCATGCCCAGAATATAACATTGATGCTCAGGTG
>NW_028025800.1:0-623 GCF_054177405.1 Leptonychotes weddellii
TAGAGGACAAGAGGAGCCTGTATAAACGGGGTATGGAAAATTACAGTGCAAAGTGTGAGCCAGTCAGGGGGTGGTGAAGAGCTTTGTGTGTACCTAAGGATCCTGGTTGGGGTGGGTGGACATGTGAATGAAAACTGAGCCCAAACTTGCAGGAGGGGATGCATGGTGAAGCACCCGGATTTAGTGCTAAGACATCTGTTCTCTACCCAACAGGCACTGACAGGGATCAGAAGTTGTAACTCTCATGTGAGGGACTATTTATGGATCCCTTTAAAAACTGTACATGAGGTGAGTATTATCAAAATCTAGGGATGAGAGATAGAAAAATAAATTAAGGAGAGAGTGAAGAGGAAGGAGTATACCGTATCCAAGGAGATGGCTTGAAGCTTTGGTTGAAGCACAAGAGAAACTCTAGGAGAGGAGGACAGGGTAATATGGAGAAGTGCAGGGCAACATGGAGAAGAGGAAAGAATGTTGAGATTTTTGCAGGTGGGTAGGTTTGAGATTCACACAAAAATAATGCTGTATTTGTTTTTAGAAAGATAATATATTCAGTAAATACTTCCTGAATGTTTACTATTTTCAAGCCTATTGTTTGTTATATGTACTGAAAATCCTCCTTT
>NW_028025801.1:0-623 GCF_054177405.1 Leptonychotes weddellii
CATTTGGTTTGTCTGTCTGTAAAAAGCTCTGCAAGGCAAATGCCCATATGCCAGCCCATAGGCAGACATGGAATTATAGAATGGATTACAAGTTCTGAAAAGTATTTTATTGGTAGTAAACACACACAAAGAAAAGAAAGACAGTTGGTTATTGCATAATACTCAAAGGGTCAGCTTGACACGTGGCAGGTAATAGATGTTCTTAATATATTTCTCAAATAAATAATGATGCTAATAGAGCCTCTACCATGACATCAGCTGTAGTATTCTTCAACTTGCTGTCTGGTACAGATTATAGAGAATAGATTTACTTTTATGCAGAATAATTTTTAAATTTGCCTAAAAATGCAAAGTATAACAAATATCCATATTCCCATCATTCATCATTAATCAATGTTAATCATGTGTCACATTTCATATTTTTTTTTTTTTTTTTAAAGATTTTATTTATTTATTTGAGAGAGAGAGAGAATGAGAGACAGAGAGCACGAGAGGGAAGAGGGCAGAGGGAGAAGCAGACCCCCTGCCGAGCAGGGAGCCCGATGCGGGACTCGATCCCGGGACTCCAGGATCATGACCTGAGCCGAAGGCAGTCGCTTAACCAACTGAGCCACCCAGGCGCC
>NW_028025802.1:0-622 GCF_054177405.1 Leptonychotes weddellii
AAATAAATAAAATCTTTAAAAAATAAAAAAATAAAAAAAAAGAAGAAGAAGAAGGTAGCAGGAGGGGAAGAATGAAGGGGGGGAAATCGGAGGGGTAGATGAACCATGAGAGACGATGGACTCTGAAAAACAAACTGAGGGTTCTAGAGGGGAGGGGGGTGGGAGGATGGGTTAGCCTGGTGATGGGTATTAAGGAGGGCACGTTCTGCATGGAGCACTGGGTGTTATACACAAACAATGAGTCATGGAATCCTACATCAAAAACTAATGATGTAATGTATGGTGATTAACATAACAATAAAAATAAAGAAAAAATAAAAAGTTGGGAGCTTCAGCATCTATTACTCTAACTACACCTACTATTTTTAAATAAAGAATTTTTTTCCTGTTGGCATAAACTACTCGTATTCCTTACAGATAATATTTTATCTTCACACTAATAACATACAAGAAGCATCTATACTTCCAGTAGCATCCATCCCCAACAAATTATAAATAAATGGAAGAGAGGAACCATTTCTCATTGCTTCTATCACCCTGTCAAAATGCCTGGCAAATGGCGACTTTTAAATAAAGTTTTGAATTAATAAAGTTTAAAGCTCCATTTTATAGAATGCAAAAT
>NW_028025803.1:0-622 GCF_054177405.1 Leptonychotes weddellii
CATTTTGTAAGGCTCTAGCTGCCTTAGGCAGTGATTCCTCTGATGGATCTGGGCAAAGTCAACTGAAAACCTTCTGGAAGAGATTCAGCATTCTAGATGCCATTAAGGGCACTTGTGATTTGGGGCGCCTGGGTGGCTCAGTCGGTTAAGCACTCTTGATCTCCGCTCAGGTCTCGATCTCAGGGTGGTGAGTTCAAGCTCTGCATTCGGCTCTATGCCTGTGGGGCCTACTTAAAAAAAAAAAAAAGAACATTTGTAATTCATGGGAAGAGCTCAAAATATCCACATGAACAGGCGTTTGGAAGAAGTGGATTCCAACCCTCATGGATGACTTTGAGGGGTTCAGGACTTCAGGGGAGGAAGTCACTACAGATGTGGTGGAAACAGCAAGAGAACCTGGATGAGATGTGGAGCCTGAAGAAGGGACTGAATTGCTGCAGGCTCATGATCAAACTTGAACAGAGGAGGAGCTACTTCAGAAGGAGGAGCAGAGAGAGTGGTTTCCTGAGTTGGAATCTACTCCTGGTGAAGATGCTGTGCAGATTGTTGAAATGACAACAGAGGACTTAGAATATCACATAAACTTGATAAAGCAGTGGCAGGGTTTGAGAGCATTGACTCC
>NW_028025804.1:0-622 GCF_054177405.1 Leptonychotes weddellii
AGAAATCTAGTCTCTTAATTAAAAGAGACTATTGGGGCGCCTGGGTGGCTCAGTTGGTTAAGCGACTGCCTTCGGCTCAGGTCCTGATCCCGGAGTCCTGGGATCGAGTCCCGCATCAGGCTCCCTGCTCAGCGGGGGGTCTGCTTCTCCCTCTGACCCTCCCCTCTCTCATGCTCTCTCTATCTCATTCTCTCTCTCAAATAAATAAATAAAAAAAAATCTTTAAAAAAAAAAATCAATATTCTTGGGCGCCTGGGTGGCTCAGTCGGTTGAGCGACCGCCTTCGGCTCAGGTCATGATCCTGGAGTCCCGGGATCGAGTTCCGCATCGGGCTCCCTGCTCGGCAGGGAGTCTGCTTCTCCCTCTGCCCCTCCCCCCTCTCATGTGCTCTCTCTCTAATAAATAAATAAAATCTTTAAAAATATATATATAAACGTAGGAGGCCAGGAGACAGTGCGTAGATAAGGAACAAGTAAAATGCTAACGATGATGATGGCAGTGGTGATAATGAGAGCCGCCAGCCACTTCTGCCCATACCTTTCGTGCTTCCGTCTATTTTACAGTCTGATTCTTTACTAATTGTGTTTTATGAAAATGTATTAGGATCAGAATAAGTGTCAGC
>NW_028025805.1:0-622 GCF_054177405.1 Leptonychotes weddellii
ACTCCCGTCTCCCCGGTCTCCGGCCGCACTCCGTGCTCGCCCGGCTCGTGACCGCGCGTTTCTATCTCTGGCACCCGACCCCGGTGGAGTCTCCAAACCCAGCCGATCCCTGTGGTGCGCTCCCGCGCCGCTCCTCCCGGGGTAGGAAGGTGAGTCTCCCCGGATCTGCCGCTTGTTGGGTCCCTGCTGGAGGAGCAGTGGCCCGACTGTGCCGCGGATCACGGTTTATGGCAACCCCGAGCTGAGAGCCCACGCCTGGGCTCCGCCTCTGCAGCCGGCTTCCCTGCTCTGATACCTGGGAGCTCTGCCGCACTCAGGCACCCCCGGTCTTTCTGTGACCCCGAGGGTCCTGAGACCACACTGTCCCGGAGGGTTCCACCCCCTGCTTAGCCACCAGAGTGACGTCCCTCAGCAGAGCAGACTTTTTAAAAGTTCCGGTTTTGTGCTCCGTGGTTCTATCACTTGCCAGAAGCGGCTGACGGAGGCCCCTCCCCCACCATCTATCCTCCCGAATATCGCCTCGGATTCGCTTCTCCGCACGTCCTACCTTCCAGAAAGTGGTCGCTTTTCTGATGAGAGAGTTGTTGCTCTTCTTTTCTTCAATCTCCTGTTGAGTTTGTAG
>NW_028025806.1:0-622 GCF_054177405.1 Leptonychotes weddellii
ATAAAATCTTTAAAAAAAAAAAAAAAAAAGACACCGTAAGCTGGTTGCTTTTGTAGCATCCCATTTAAATCTTTACCTAACCCTGGATGTTTGGGGTGTAAAACTAGCTCACCAGTTCTGCGCAACTTTCTCAGTTGCTCCTTGGCGCCCATGTAATACCGCCTTGACCACGGCTGCACCTCGGGGCCAGACAGAGACCCGTCCCTAGCGGCGCAGAGCCTGCGGGCTCGGGGTGCTGCCGAGCTTCCTCAGGGTCCCCACTCCTGTCTGTGGTCAGCGCTAGCAGCGCGCAGGTCATGACCGCCTCAGCACTGAATCCGTGTTGCCAGTGTCTTCCAGTTCTGTGATGCCTCCTAGTTTTTATAATTTGAAGGAGTCATCATATCGTGATGACTTCAGTGGGTTTTGCTGACGTGTCCCCCCCAGAATCAGCATGTCCCTTTTAAAAAAGTTGTACGTTCTCATTCGTTCATGAAAACCACACTTGTGAACTAAGTCACTTGTTTCTCTTTCCTACGTAACCTCTCTTGAACACCCTGAGAGGAGGGGCTGTGTGCCTCCAGGTCCCCCCGCCCTTCAGGTCCACCTCTGCAGTGGACTGGGCCACAACTCCACTCCACAC
>NW_028025807.1:0-622 GCF_054177405.1 Leptonychotes weddellii
CTAATAGAATCTCGAGAAATAGGACATAATCTTTCTTTTTCCTTGTAACTCTACTCTTGGTATTTTTTACATGATCCTATGTATATACACTAAAAATTTTGCAAATAGATATGGACTCTTTAATTATCTTATGTTTGAGGATATCTCTATTATCTTTTGTCCATGTCCAGCAGCAACGGATTAGAGTACATGAACACCAAAAACTACATACGTATCAGTTATGGTCAAGGCAAAAACTAAACCACTCACGAATAGAGAAAATGCAGATTCCCATTGATAGTCTCTTTAAATAGGTAAGGAAGGGGCGCCTGGGTGGCTCAGTTGGTTAAGCGACTGCCTTCGGCTCAGGTCATGATCCTGGAGTCCCGGGATCGAGTCCCGCATCGGGCTCCCTGCTCGGCGGGGGGTCTGCTTCTCCCTCTGACCCTCCTCCCTCTCATGCTCTCTGTCTCTCATTCTCTCTCTCGCAAATAAATAAATAAAATCTTTTAAAAAAAAAATAAATAAATAAGTAAATAAATAAATAAATAGGTAAGGAAATTGTGAGCTGTATTAGTGCCTAATTTTGGTAAAAAATACATACAGCCATGGCAGGGCCCTTTTCATGAGGGCCCATAACTCC
>NW_028025808.1:0-622 GCF_054177405.1 Leptonychotes weddellii
ATGCACGGGGCTCTCATCACAAAAGTCTGTGTCTGGGCGTTCAGGCACTGTGGCCCCTCCTTACCTGCAGATCCCCAAGGTGGGATAGAGTCCCCAAGGTGGGGGTATTCTTTATCCTTGTCCATTCCTTTCCTTCCTGCCCAATGACCTTCGTTAAAGCAAACCCCAGAAGGGCCTTGGTCAGGGCAAGGGTGCTATGGGGGGAGGATCCAGGGGCTTGGGGGTAAAGAGGGCCCTTGGGGAAGGGAGCCCAGACCCACAGCTCCCCACACGCCCAGTACAGTAACCTTCGAGGACTCCTCCCCTCCTCACACATCCCCTTCCCCGCCCTGTCAGTCCACCCTCCCAAAGGTGCCTGGGCCTCCGTCCTCTCAGGCTCCCAGCCACTGTCAGACACTGACGTCTGTCCCCAGGTGCTCTCTGACCCTCCTTGGCCCCTCTCGCTAGCCCAATGTCCCTGGCTTTCCAGGCCTGGTTAAGGTGCTGAGGCCCTGGTAGGAAGCTCCTGCCCAGCCTGATGCTGCTTTTACACAAGCCACCGGGGCCGTGGGCCGGGCTTTGGACCCCTCAGCAGGTCTAGGGGACTGAAGCGGGCCACATTGCAGGTCAGTCGGGGCGGGGG
>NW_028025809.1:0-10701 GCF_054177405.1 Leptonychotes weddellii
GGGGCGCCTGGGTGGCTCAGTCGTTAGGCGTCTGCCTTCAGCTCGGGTCATGATCTCAGAGTCCTGGGATCGGGCCCCGCATCGGGCTCCCTGCTCGGCGGGAAGCCTGCTTCTCCCTCTCCCGCTCCCCCTGCTTGTGTTCCCTCTCTTGCTATCTCTCTCTGTCAAATAAATAAATAAAATCTTTAAGAAAAAAATAATAAAATTAAAGTTAAAAAATCAAAAATAAATAAAACCCATAGAAACAGAGAGTAGAAAAGTGATTACAGGGGTTGGGGGTGAGATAAATAGGGAGAGTTTGGTAAAATGATACAAAATTTCACAATAAGTTAAAAAACAACAAAGCCTGAGGATCTAATGTATAAATTGATGACTATAGTTGATAACACTGTATTATATAATTGAAATTTGCTAAGACAGTAAAACTTAAATTTTATCACAAAAAAAATAATTAATGTGCATGTGTGTGTGGTGATGGATGTGTTAATTAACTAGATGGGAAGAATCCCTTCACAGTGTAAACATATGTCAAATTATGCTGTACACTTCAGATATCTTACAATTTTATTTGTTAATTATACCTCAATAAAACTGAAAAAAAAAGAAATGCCATAGTTATGAATTGGAAGACTCAACAAAATAAAAATGTCAATTCTCCCCAAGTTGATATACAAGTTAATGCAATTCCTTTCATAATCCTAACAAGATTTTGAGATAAAGATAAAGACAAGTTTATTCTAAAATTCATATGGAGGAACACAGGCCCTAAAATAGTTTTAAGAATCTTGACAAGGGGTATCTGGGTGGCTCAGTCTGTTGAGCGTCAAACTCTTGGTTTCAGCTCGTCATGATCTTAGGGTGGTGAGATTGAGCCCTGCTTCTGGCTCCACACTCAGAGGGGAGTCTGCTTGAGATTCTTTCCCTCTGCTCCTCCCCTGCCACACTCTCTCTCAAATAAGTAAATAAATCTTTTTTTAAAAAATCTTGACAAAGGGGGTGCCTGGGAGGCTCAGTTGGTTAAGCGACTATCTTCAGCTCAGGTCATGATCCTGGAGTCCCAGGATCGAGTCCTGCATCGGGCTCCCTGCCCAGCAGGGAGTCTGCTTCTCCCTCTGACCCTCCCCCCTCTCAGGTGCTCGCTCTCTCTCATTCTCTCTCTCTCTCAAATAAATAAAATCTTTAAAAAAAAAAAGAGTCTGTGTCTTTAAAAAAAACATCTTGACAAAGAAAAATATCATGGGAGGAACAATTCTATCCAATATTAAGACTCCTTATATAGCTGCTGTAATCAGAACAATATGGTATTCTGAGGGATAGACACATAGATCAATGAAACAGAAGAAAGAATTCAGAAATAAACCCAAATATACCCAACTGATATCTTTTTATATTTCTTTGACATTTTAACTACAGACAAAATACATATCATGTATTCTTTTTTAAATTTTTTACTGAAGTACAATTCAAACATCATAAAATTTATCTTTACAAAGTGTACAAGTCAGTGATTTCTACTATGTTCAAAAGTTATGTAACCATCACCACTATCTAATTCCAGAATATCTTCATCACCCCAAAAAGAAACTCCATACACATTGGCAGTCCCTCCTCAACCCCTCCTACTCCCAGCCTGGCAACCACTAATCTATATGCTGTCTCTATGGATTTGTATATTCTGAACTTTTCATATAAATGGAATCATACAATATGTGACCTTTTGTGTCTCTCTTCTTTCACTTAGTCTAATGTTTTCAAGATCCATCCATGTTATAACATGTATCTGTACTTAATTCCTTTTTATGGCTGAATGATAAACCATTGTATGGATATTTTATTTATCCACTACTAAGTTGATAGAACATTTGAATTGTTTCTACTTTTTTGCTATTACAAATAATGCTGCTGCCAACATTTGTGTATGAATTTTTTGTGGACATGTGTTCAGTTTTTTTGGATAGATAACCTAGAACTGGAATTGCTGGGTCATGTGGTAACTCTATGTTTGACTCTTTCAGGGACTGCCAAACTATTTTCCAAAGGAGCCACACCATTTTGCATTCCCACCAGCAATGTTTATGAGGGTTCCAATTTCTCCACATGCTCTTCAACACTAGTCCACTTTTTTTATTATAGCCATCCCAGTGAGTGAAGTGTTATCTATTTGTGGTTTGAATTTACCTTTCCCTAATGACTAATAATGCTGAGAATTTTTTCATGTGCTTTCTGGCCATTTGTGTATCTTCTTTGGAGAAATGTCAATTCAAGTCCTTTGCCCATTTATTTCAGAAGTAGGGTAACCCACACTTGAAGACCAATTAATGTCAGAAGAAAAAAAAAGGACGGTATTTAAGATGTATCTCCTATCAGTTTGAGTAATATGAAATTGCCATCTTTATGTCAAAAATTATTGAAATTTACCAATTTAAAATGTTATAAATGAGAGACTCAGCAAATATTTATTTGATAAAAGCAAGGTATGGCAACCAGATGGAAGAGCTTATTTTGGAGTGAAGATAATGATTTTTATTTTTTATTTATTTTTTTTTTTTAAAGATTTATTTATTTGACAGAGAGAGAGAGAGCGAGAGCAGGAACACAAGCAGGGGGAGTGGGAGAGGGAGAAGCAGGCTTCCCGCGGAGCAGGGAGCCCGATGCGGGGCTCAATCCCAGGACCCTGGGATCATGACCTGAGCCGAAGGCAGACACTTAACGATTGAGCCACCCAGGCGCCCGATAATGATTTTTATTAAACAAAAGAAGTGAAGGATTAATTTCCTATTTTCAAAAGGCAGCCTTAGAGAGATACTTTGTCAAACGTGAGAGGGAGTGTTCTCTAGCTCCTTTCCTTTAAATCATGGATGGCTTCAACGAAGGGCAAAGGATAAACTGCAAACTCAATACAGTCTTTCAGAACCAAGAGACCTGTATCCAGTGATCACCATTGTTCCCCTACCTCCTGGACACAAAGTTAAACTCCATTCCTCATCATCCCTTGTAGTTAGGTGGCTGACACTGGAATGCGGGTGAAAGTGATAGTCATTACTGGACATGACCCATTAGACCTCCCTGGGTGGCCTTCATTCCCTTCCTAGCTCCCAAACCAATGCACAGGCTCCATCAGAGGACACCAAGCCAGAAGGGGCAGGGGCATGTATTCCTGAGTGACCACAGTGAAGGCTTCCCATCAACCAGGAATATCCATTATTTCTTGAACAAGAAATAAATATTTATTAGGATAAGCCATTAAAATTTTTGAGATTAGTTTGTTATAGCAGATGGTCTACCCTGGCTAATATAAGCTCTTTTTTTTTTAAGATGTATTTATTTAGGGGCACCTGGGTGACTCAGTTGGTTAAGCATCTGCCTTTGGCTCAGGCCATCATCCTGAGGTCCTGCGTTTGAGCCCCGTATCGGGCTCCCTGCTCAGCAGGGAGTCTGCTTCTCCTTCTCCCTCTGCCCTTTCCCCTGCTTGTGCTCTCTCTCACTGTCTGTCTCAAATAAATAAATAAAATCTTAAAAAAAAAAAAAAAGACATGACAGTTGGCTTTCCCCAGACTGAGAGAACCAAGAGAGAAAGGTGGAAATGTCAATGTCTTTATAAAAAAAAGTATTTATTTGAGAGAGAGAGAGCAGGGGGAGGGGCAGAGAGAGAGGGAGAGAGAGAATCCTCAAGCAGAATCCCTGATGAATGTGGAGCCCAGCACAGGGCTCAAACCCAGGACCCTGAGATCATGACCTTAGCTGAAATCAAGAGTGTACCACTTAACCAACTGAGCCATCCAGGCACCCCTAAGATCTTTATTAAATAGCCAAGGACTTTGGGCAACCATTTCTTTGTCACTGTGCCTCAGTATTGCCTCCTTCAGAGTCATAAGGGAAGAGTAAATCCATGGTTATATCCCAGCAGCAATTTCTCTTCATGAGTATCCTCCTGTTTTCAAAGTGCAGGCTGCTCTTCTCCTTGTAACAATCTGATCAACTTGACACATTACAGCACTTCAACAAAATCCTTAAAACAATAAGCAGGGGTGCCTAAGTGGCTCAGTTGGTTAAACATCTGCCTTTGGTCATGATCTCAGTGTCCTGGTATCGAGCCCCCGAGTCAGAATCCCTGCTTTCTCTCTCATAAATAAAATCTTTTAAAAAAATAAGCAAATCATTTTAAATGTAGGGTCATTAGGGAAACAAATTTAAAAAAAAAAAGGAAAACAAATTAGACACAGCACACTATACAATGATTTCATAATTCAGTATATCAATTCCACAAGTTTCATAGCATTAAGCAGACCCATGATGGCTTTACTGTATTTATCATCTCTCATAGGAAGAAATGAAGATATATAAAAGGTTCCTCAAATGCAAATGTAAAACAAGAACTTTATTTCCTCCTCCCTCCCCAATCTCCAAAAAACAAACAAACAAACAAAAAACCTGCTTTCACCCAGATTCCCTATCTCAGGAAATCATACCACCATTTGTTGCTTAAGCCAAACACCTAATAGTTATTTTTTAAATTCTTTTCCCTCACTACCACTTCTTCACTTCCAATTCATCTACAATTGCTATCAGCTCCACTTCTAAATGATATTCCAAACATCTCCATTTTTTTAAATTTTATTTTATACTTTTTTTTGTATTTTTCTTGTGGTAAGAATCCTGATCATGAGATTTATCCTTTTAGCACATTTTTAAGTATATGATACAGTATTGTTATCTGTGGTACAGTGTTGTACAGCACATTCTGAAACTTGCTCATCTTGCTTAAAACTGAAAGTTTATACCTGTTGATTGGCAACTCCTGTTTTCCCTTCCCCCACCCCCGACCCCTGGCAATCACAATACTATTCTTTGCTTCCATGAGTTTAACTATTTTAAATATTTCTTTTTTTTTTAAGATTTTATTTATTTATTTGAGAGAGAGAGAGCACGAGAGGGGGGAGGGTCAGAGGGAGAAGCAGACTCCCCGCTGAGCAGGGAGCCTGATGCGGGACTCAATCCCGGGACTCCAGGATCATGACCTGAGCCCAAGGCAGTTGCTTAGCCAATTGAGCCACCCAGGCGCCCCTTAAATATTTCATATAAGTGGAATTGTGCAGTATTTGTCCTTCTGTGACTGGCTTATTTCACTTAGCATGATTGCCTCCAGCTTCATTCATGTTTTTGCATAACACAGATTTCCTTTCTTTTTTATGGCTGGATAGTAGTCTATTGTATGTATATATCACATTTTCTTTATTCATTCATCTGTCAATGGACATTTATATTTTTCCACTTCTTGGCTATTGTGAATAAAGCTTCAATGAATATTTGCAAGTGCAAATATCTCTTCAAGATCCTGGTTTCATTCTTTGGGATAAATACACAGAAGTGGGATTGCTACATGAAATTGTAGTTCTATTTTTAATTCTTTGAGGAACCTCCACTGTTTTTCATGGCAGGTGCACCATTTTGCATCCCTACCAACAGTGTACAAGAAGTCCGAATTTTCCATAACCTTTCCAACACTTCTCTTTTGTTTTTTAGATAATAGCCATCCTAACAGGTGTAAGGTGATAGTTCATGGTTTTGATTTGCATTTCCCTGATGGTTAGTAATATTGAGCATCTTTTCATATACTTGCTGGCCATTTGTCTGTCTTCTTTGGAGAAATCTACTTAAATCCTTAGCCCATTTTTAATGTTTTACTATTAAGTTGTAGCAGTTCCTTATATATTTTGGAAATTAACCCCTTATCAGATACATGGTTTGCAAGTATTTTCTCCCATTCCATAAGTTGTCTTTTCATTCCAGTGATTGTCTTTGTTATTGTTGTTTTGTTTTGCTGACAAAGGCTTTTTTTTTTTTATTTTTTAAAGATTTATTTATTTATTTATTTATTTGACAGAGAGAGAGAGAGAGCACAAGTAAGCAGAGCGGCAGGCAGAGGGAAAGGGAGAAGCAGGCTCTCTGCTGAGCAGGGAGCCCGATGCGGGGCTCCATCCCAGGACCCTGGGATCATGACCTGAGCCGAAGGCAGCCGCTTAACCAACTGAGCCACCCAGGTGCCCCACAGAGGCTTTTTAGTTTGATATAGTATCACTTGTCTATTTTTGCTTTTACCTGTGCTTTTGGTATCTTATCCATGAAAATGTTGCCAAGACCAGAGTCATGAAGATGTCCCCTATGTTTTCTTCTGTAAAGTTTCCGGTTTTACATTTATGTCTTTAATCTATTTTGAGCCGATTTTTTGTAAGGTGTTAAGAGTCCAATTTCATTCATTTGTATGTGGATATATAATTTTCCCAGAGCCATTCATCCAAGAGACTATCCTTTATCCATTGTGTATTCTTAGCACCCTTGTCAGACATCAGTAGACCATATATACATTGATTTCTTTCTTTTTTTTTTTAAAGATTTTATTTATTTATTTGAGAGAGAGAGAATGAGAGAGAGCACATGAGAGGGGGGAGGGTCAGAGGGAGAAGCAGACTCCCTGCGGAGCAGGGAGCCCGATGTGGGACTCGATCCAGGGACTCCAGGATCATGACCTGAGCCGAAGGCAGTCGCTTAACCAACTGAGCCACCCAGGCGCCCTGATTTATTTCTGAGCTATCTATCCTGTTCCATTGGTCTACATATCTGTCTTTATGTCAGTACCATTTTATTTTAATTACTATAGCTTTGTAACATATATTGAAATCAGGAAGTGTGATACCTTCAGCTTTGCTCTTCTTTTTCAGGATTGATTTGGCTATTTAGAGTCTTCTGTGGTTCCATATGATTTCTAGAATTGTTTTTTGTCTTTCTGAAAAGAAATGCCATTAGGGTTTTGATAGGGATGCACTGAATCACAGATTGCTTTGAGTAATACAGACATTTTAAGAATATTAAGTCTTCCAGAAAAAAAAAAGAATATTAAATCTTCCTACCCATGAACATAGAATGTCTTTGCATTTATTTGTGTCTTTAATTTCTTTCATCAATGTTTTATAGTTTTCAGTATATAATTCCTTCATTTCTTTGGCTTAGTTTATTCCTAAGTATTTTATTCTTTTGATGCTATTCTAAATGGGATTGTTTTACTAATCTCAGTCCTTTTCAGTTGGTTTGTTTTTAGTGTCTAGAGACATAGCTGATTTTTATATGTTGACTTTATATTCTGCAACTTTACTGAATGTGTTTATTAGTTTTAACAGGTTTCATTTGGTGGAGTCTTTAGGGTTTTCTGCATATAAGATCATGTCATCTGCAAACAGGGACAATTTTACTTCTTCCATTCCAGTTTGGATGCCTTTTATTTCTTTTTCTAGCCTCATTGTTCTGGCTAGGACTTCTAATACTATATATGTTGAATAGAAGTGGTGAGAGTGTGCATCCTTTTCCTACTCCTGATCTTAATGGAAAAGTTTTCAGTTTTTCACCATTGAATATGATGTTAGCTATGGGACTTCTATAAATGGCTTTTATTTTGTTGAGGCAATTCCCCTCTACTCTAGTTTGTTGAAAGTTTTTATCATAAAAGGGTGTTGAATCAAATGCTTCTTCCGTATGGATTGAGATGATCATGTGATTTTTATCCTTTATTCTGTTAATGTGATGTATCCCATCAATTGATTTTCATATGTTGAACCAACCTTGCATTCCAGGGATAAATCCCATCTGGTCATAGTATATGATCCTTTTAATATGTCATTGAATTCCGGTTGCTAGTATCTTGTTGAAGATATTTACATCTATGTTTAAAAGATGTCTAGTCACCAACTATCATATGTGGGGGAGGGGGTCCTCCCTCATTTCCAATAGGCAATTATCTGACACTAGCTGGGTAACCTACAGTTCAACTCAATTCTAATATCTACCCAAAGATAGCATTAGATCCCACAGGTTAAGTATTCAGTCCTACAAAACTGCTCCCTCCTACTTCAAATGCCAGTCACAAGTCCAGGTTGTTACCTGTACTTCTGAGCAACTGATTATAAATCAGCACTTCCCACAACCCTCTCCTTTGGTAATATTAATTTGCTAGAGTGGCTCACAGAACTCAGAAAAACATATTACTTTCTGTGTCAGCAGTTTATTATAAAAGGATATAACTCAGGAAGCCAGATGGAAGAGAAGCATAGAGTAAGGTATGGGGAAACAGCGTGGAGTTTCCATGTCATTCTCCTTGAACCTCCATGTGTTCACCAGACCAGGAGTTCTCTTAACCCTCTTTTTGGAGGTTTATGGAGGCTTATTACTAGGCATAATTAATTGAATCATTGGTCATTGGTGATTGGTTCAACCTCCAGCTCCTCTAACCTCAGTGGAGGATAGGGCATGGGACTAAAAGTTCCAACCCTCTAATCATCTGGTTAATTCTCCTGGTAGCCAGCCCCCATCCTCAGATGGGGTCCACAAGTCACCTCATTAACATAACAAAAGATACCTGTATAATTCTCATCACTTAGGAAATTCCAAGGGTTTCTGGAGCTCTGTGTTATATGGGGACAAAGACCAAATATATATTTCTTATTATAAATCCCAATATCACAAAGTCCTTCAGAGATACTGGCCTATAGTTTTCTTTCCTTTGGGTTTTTTGTCCGGTTTTCATATCAGGGTAATGTTGGCCTTGTAAAATGAGTTTGGAAGTGTTCCTTCCTCTTCAATTTTTTTGGAAAAGCTTGAGAAAAACTGACATTCAAAAGTTTGATTTTCTTCCTCTCCATAGCCACCACCTTAGTTCAAACCATCATCTCACCTGAAGCTGCAACATCCTCCTCAACTTCCACTTCTACCCATCAACCTCTATTATTCATTGCCCATACAGCAGCCACAGGAATCTTTTAAAACACGAATTAGATCAGGTCACTCTGTTAAAAATTCTTTGATGGCTTCCCATTGCATTTGGAATACAATGCAGAGGTCTTTAACATTTTAGCCCAAAACACCTTTTGTGGTCCAGTCTGTGCCAAGTTTCCAATCTTGTCTTGCGCCACTGTAGCACTCAACTACTATTCTTTAACTATCAAATTAATCCATCTTAGCAACATATATTTCAACTTTGTTGGAGTCAGCAGAGGGAAGGTGGCATACCAGCTATATCACCAAACAATATAAATGATTATCCTGATACTATCTCTGCCCTTTTTCTTTCACATCTAACATTCCCATTGCCTTATTTGTGCCTCTCAAATAAAATTTTAAAATAAATAAATAAGTAGAGGCACCTGGGTGGCTCAGTTGGTTAAGCATCCAACTCTTGATTTCAGCTCAGGTTGTATTCTCAGGGCTGTGAAATCAAGCCCTACATTGGGCTTCACGTTCAGCAGAGTCTGCTTCTCTCTCTCTCCCTCTCCCTCTGCCCCCTTACACACTCTCTCTCTCTGTCAAATAAATAAATCTTTTTTAAAAAATAAATAAATAAAAATAATTTTTAAAATGTTTAAATTTGAAACAAGTAGGCAGATACTATTGTTCTTCTTTGACCTCAACTTAAATGTAAAGTAAATGTTAATGAACTTCAGTCTATAATTCACCCTGCAGAGTAATACTAAGGCAGCATCAAGTATACAGCCCATATTTCAAAAAGTCTTAAGAACTATAATGTTACATCTCTTACATTTGTATTTAAAGAATCATATTTTAAACATCTGCATCATTTTCTAACTCTGAAAATTGTGATATGATTCCAACTCAGATTATCTCTATAGAGCAAAATGGCATTTATATTGTCACTGTGGCAAAAAAAAAAAGTCTTGAAATATATGTTAATAAGGGACTATCACTAATTTTCTAATGTCAAAAATCTAGTTAAGGATCTTTACTATTTCTTTTCTTTTTTAAGATTTTATTTATTTGAGAGAGAGAGAAGGAGTACGAGGAAGGTCAGAGGGGAAGGGAGAAGCAGACTCCCTCCTGCTGAGCAGGGAGCCCAATGTGGGGTTTGATCCTGGGACTCCAGGATCATGACCTGGGCTGAAGAGAGATGCTTAATCAACTGAGCCACCCAGGAGTCCCAGGATCTTTGATATTTCAAAACAAAACTAAAAACTCAGAAAAACATGGAATATCTTTATCAATATGGTTCAAGATTTATTTTTATTTGAATGAGAAAATTTATTTTTTTTTTAAAGATTTTATTTATTTATTTGACAGAGAGAGAGAGGCAGCGAGAGAGGGAACACAAGCAGGGGGAGTGGGAGAGGGAGAAGCAGGCTTCCTGCCGAGCAGGAAGCCCAATATGGGGCTCGATCCCAGGACCCTGGGATCATGACCTGAGCTGAAGGCAGATGCTTAATGACTGAGCCACCCAGGCACCCTGAGAAAATTTATTTTTTATTATATGTGCTCATTTATCAGTAATCACAGATTTTCCTAAGAATAAGGAGAACTAAATTACCTAGGGGAGCTGAAAATACTGATTATGCATGCCTACTTAAGATCAACAAAAAGAGTACTAAACAATGGGCTTTCCCATTGCTTTTGGAGATAAATTCTTCACCCACACTAACTCATACCCAAAATTTTTTATAAAATGGAGCTGCTCCAGTTTCAGTAGGGATAAAAACCCACAGCTCCACATGTAGAGCCTCCCCTTTACCCCAGTTTTCCTAAGAAGAACCTAGAGTTTATAAGATTCCTGCCTTAAATCCTCAGAAGTTGCTGAAATCTTACTTTTAGTAATCATGGAACACTACATCAAAAACAGATAGGCAATTTGAAATAGGAATAGAAATA
>NW_028025810.1:0-622 GCF_054177405.1 Leptonychotes weddellii
GCTGGTATCCAAGATCTATAAAGAACTTCTCAAACTCAACACCCAAAAAACAAATAATCAAGTCAAAAAGTGGGCAGAAGATATGAAAAGACACTTCTCTGAAGAAGACATACAAATGGCTAACAGACACATGAAAAAATGTTCATCATCATTAGCCATCAGGGAAATCCAAATCAAAACCACATTGAGATACCACCTTACACCAGTTAGAATGGCAAAAATGGACAGCAAAAGAAACAACAAATGTTGGAGAGGTTGTGGAGAAAGGGGAACCCTCTTACACTGTTGGTGGGAATGCAAGTTGGTACAGCCACTTTGGAAAACAGTGTGGAGGTTCCTCAAAAAATTAAAAATAGAGCTACCCTATGACCCAGCAATTGCACTCTTCGGTATTTACCCCAAACACACAGATGTAGTGAAAAGAAGGGCCATATGCACCCCAATGTGCAGAGCTGCAATGTCCGCAATAGCCAAACTGTGGAAAGAGCTGAGATGCCCTCCAACAGATGAATGGATAAAGAAGATGTGGTCCATATATACAATGGAACATTACTCAGCCATCAGAAAGGATGAATACCCAACTTTTACATCAACATGGATGGGACTGGAGGAGATTATGCTA
>NW_028025811.1:0-622 GCF_054177405.1 Leptonychotes weddellii
CCTACAATCCAATAATGGTATAATATAGGGTATTCACAAGATGCCACTCAATTGATTACATGTCATCATATTACCTTGTTAGGATTTCAAGAATACCAATTTTCATAGGAAGGCCCCCGTGGGCTTCTTAATTTTTTTTTTTTTTAAGATTTTATTTATTTATTTGAGAGAGAGAGAATGAGACACAGAGAGCATGAGAGGGAAGAGGATCAGAGGGAGAAGCAGACTCCCCGCTGAGCAGGGAGCCCGATGCGGAACTCGATCCCGGGACTCCAGGATCACGACCTGAGCCGAAGGCAGTCGCTTAACCGACTGAGCCACCCAGGCGCCCCCCCATGGGCTTCTTATTAATACAGAGAAGGAGGAAACTGGTCAAAACTGAAACGTTTTCTGCTATTCACACCTTCAAGCAAAGTTCGAAGTAGAACATTTTGACAAAGACGTGTATAAATCACCTGGTACCCCAGAATCCCACATGCTGAGCCATCCAAACCACCGAGTCCTTGGAGAGGAGGGTTGAGACGTCTCTGTCACCAGCCTGTCGGTGATGTGACGAAGCCTTCTCCATGCCTGCCTGGTTTTTATTTTTATTTATTTATTTATTTTCTGAGTACGGTTGACA
>NW_028025812.1:0-622 GCF_054177405.1 Leptonychotes weddellii
GGGGTTTGAACTTGGGACAGTCTGACCTCTTAATCACCATGCTAGGCATCTCACCTGTGCTCCAAAATACCTGAAACATAATTTGCTACCTTCCCCTTTCCTCTCTCGCTCCCCAACTCCCATGCCGGATGTCTTCTGTTTGCCCTTCCAGAGCCCCAGGATGTAACCCCATGTCCTGAATCTTCACACCTCCTGAAAATACTCTTCTCAGATCTCTGACTTCTCTTCCACACTCCAGGCTCACATTTGGCACCACTCTCCTATTACTGAAAATACGTTGGAAGTATAGTGAAGCTCTCTTTAAAAAAAGTTCTCTGAACTTAGTGTCAGAGCCAAAACAGGTGAATTCTTTGGGTTGTGGCAGCTTCTCTACTTAGAAGCAGGATATTGCTGGGTCCATGTTCTGCCGAGTCTAAGCGACAGAATACATTCGACCCCATGTGCCCATCACGTTCTTCCCTGACCTCATCCTGTCTCTCCTCTTCCTCCACACTTTTGACTCTGTCATTGCTTTAGTATTTATCCAAAATGAGGAATTAATGACCATCAGTGCTTCGAAAATAAGCACAAACCATAGCAAAGTATAGTAGACCAGAGGGCTGATCACGGTGGCTTTGGGAAC
>NW_028025813.1:0-622 GCF_054177405.1 Leptonychotes weddellii
AGTCGAAGCTCCTAACTTCATTCACGTTTCTAACTGCTCCCCGCTCCTCCAGCTCGGGGTCTGGCTGGGAGAAGGGTCTGTGGCTTGGATGCTTTCTCTCTCGCTTGCTCAGCAGCTGTTGCTTCTGGGCTAAGGAGGGGTGGGAAGGACCGGATGGGGCCTAGGAACGTTTTTATTGACAGGCAGTAACAGAGTAGAGTTGTTTCTGTGTGGTGGGTTTTTAGATTTAGATCTTGCTCTTATGGAGCTCTTTTGGGGGTTCTTCAGAGATATCCCCTCACCCTGTCTCTAGGGACCTCTTACTTCCAGCCACCTTCGTTTGGCTGCTGTATACTGTCTAGGCCTGTTGCCCCTCCTTTCTCCGTCTCTGGAAAGCCCCCTGGACCATTTGTTCTCCTGTCTGCTGGGTTCCATCGCCGCCCACTTGGCCCTTGGTCTGCAGAGCCTGAGAGAACCCCATACCTACACTCTTGGCATGATTCCATGTCTGGGCCTTGGCAGAGACTCCTGCATCCTTTGTCCCCACAAACTTGGGGATTACAGGCTAATCCCAGTGTCAGAGTTGGGTCCTTTGGCTTGTCCATCAGCATCCAGCCAGCCCACTTCGAGCTTTAGATTTCTC
>NW_028025814.1:0-622 GCF_054177405.1 Leptonychotes weddellii
TGCAAGAGATCTTAGTTTCTTCTGACAAAGGAAACCATGTTTATGGTGACTTTCCAAAGCTTCTGCTAGAAGTTAAAGCTCTTTCTTCTGAGTAGACTTTTTCCTATAACCTCTGACTTAATATTATAATAAGGAACTTCAGTTTTTTAGAGAGTTTCCATGATGACCAAAACGATGACAAAGACAGGCAAGAATTGAATGCTTCTGTAGAGTGATGACAAAGGAGGGGAAGGGAAGGAGAGATCAATTAAAATGAAATGAAAGAGGCAGAAGTAAAGGAGGGAGATTTTACTGGTAGCCTAAGGAAGATTTTACAAACTACGTACTATATTTTTTTTTTTTAAGTAGGCTCCACACCCAGCATGGAGCCCAGTGTGGGGCTTGAACTCATGACCCTGAGATCAAGATCTGAGCTGAGATCAGGAGTCAGACGCTTAACTGACTGAGTCACCCAGGCATCCCTTACAAACTAGGCACTCTAAGATTACACCCACCATGGGGAAAAAAATGGTGAGAAGAACTGATGCTCCTGAACCTTTACTCACAGGAAAGATGCTTTCTGTGAAGGTCTAAGACTGAAAATCTAGGAGGTGAAATCACTAGGATAAAAGACTATTTCAAG
>NW_028025815.1:0-622 GCF_054177405.1 Leptonychotes weddellii
AGACTGTATTTCCCAGTCTCCTTTGCAAATAAGGCAACCCTCTGACTACATTAGGGCAAATAGAATGTGGATGGAAACAGAGCCCCACTTCTAGGCCTGGCCATTAAAACCCTTCTGTAGGAGCCTCCATGCTGCCCGTTCTTCTCCCATCCGCTGGCTGGATGCGGTGGAGTCCCTGGGAGAGGATGAGTTATAGATAGAAGGATTCAGGGTCCTTGACTCATGCATGGCATGGGGGTCGTTCACCGAACCACCCACAGTGAAATGTATTGTGAATGAGAATAAACTTTTACGCTGTTTAGTGAGGTTTTTATAAATCTCTGCATTTTTTGCTACAAATGTGGGTCTATTGACTAATATATGGGTCTAACAGGGAAGGCAGAGTTGGATAGGAACAACTGTTGGTCATTGTAAAGACAAAAGGGAACCACAGGAATGGAGTATGAGACAATGCAGAGCCCTCAGGTTGGTTATCAGTTTATTTGGCAGAGACCTGAGCTTTCTCAGGATAGAGAGATCAAGGGGATAATGAAGGGTCCTCAGCCAGGCAAGTGAATAACCGAACAGGGGTCCAGGAAGCACTCTTCTTACTTCTTAGACTACATAGTCATCCTCTAGCCCA
>NW_028025816.1:0-622 GCF_054177405.1 Leptonychotes weddellii
GTAGGTTCACCCCTTAGGTTCCAGGAGCTTCCATAGGTAGGAGAGCAGATGTGGCTCTTTTGTGCAGTCATACAGGATGGCTGGCTACACTCCAAATTTTCTTTTATTGCATGTGCTTTTGGTGTGTATCTAAGAATCCATTGCCAAATCCAAGGTCACGAAGATTTTCTCCTGTTTTCTTTTAGGAGTTTTATGGTTTTAGTTCTTTAGTTAGATGTCTTCAACCCATTTGGAGTTAATTCTTTTTTTTTTAAGGTTTTATGTATTTATTCATGAGAGACAGAGAGAGAGAGAGAAGCAGGCCCCCTGCTGAGCAGGGAGCCCGATGCGGGACTTGATCCCAGGACCCTGGGACCATGACCTGAGCTGAAGGCAGACGCTTAACCGACTGAGCCACGCAGGCGCCCTGGAGTTAATTCTTATATAGAGTGCTGGTAATGGGCACGCTTCATTCTTTTGGGGGTAGTTCTCCAGTTGTCCCAGCTGTTGAGGAGGGGGAAAGACCTTGAGGCAACAATACATTGTGTCACTTCAATGTCCTTTGCTCCAGGGCCAGGAGAACCTGGGTAGAGTGTTTCAGGATAAGATCCTGAGGGCATGAGCTTATCAGAGTGCCGCCGCC
>NW_028025817.1:0-622 GCF_054177405.1 Leptonychotes weddellii
GAAAATTAAATTACAGGTCTCCCTCATAGTTGAGCAATTCACTCCTAGGTATTTCCCCAAGAGAAATGAAAGCAGGTGTGCACGGAACTGCTTGCACTAGATTGTTAATAGCAGCTTTATTTGTGATAGCCAAAAGGAGGAAAGAATCCCAACGGCCATCAACAGGAGAATGCCCGGATGAGGGCAGATATCCATGCCCTGGAGTACTATCCAGCCATGGGAAGAGAGACCTGCTGACAGGACAACACCGTGGATGAATTTCACGGACAGTATGTTGAGTGAAAGAGCAAGACCCACACAAGAGTGCTTACAGTGTGACCCCACTGATATGAATGAACAAACATGCACCAGTGACCTGTGGTGAGAGAAATCAGAACAGTGTTCCCCTCAGAAGGTGCAGTGGGTGGGCATTGCCCGCAAGACTAGCACAATGGATGGTGCTGGTTGGATTGGATGTTCTACCTTCTGAGCTTGATTTTGTTCACACAAGTGAATATGTTTATCAAGACTCATCCACGTGTAACATAAGAGCACTTTACCTCAATTAAACATATACCACAATTAAAACAAAACAGGACCTGGATTCTCCCATATGGTAAACATAGGGGAACATTTCTCATGC
>NW_028025818.1:0-622 GCF_054177405.1 Leptonychotes weddellii
CACCTGGGTGGCTCAGTCAGTTAAGCATCTGTCTTTGGCTCAGCTCATGATCCCAGGGTCCTGAGATAGAGCCTTGTGTCTGGCTCTGCTCAGCGGGGGGGGCCTGCTTCTCCCTCTCCCTCTGCCTGCCACTCTGCCTGCTAGTGCCTTCGCTCTTGGTCTTCCTTTCTCTCTAATAAATAAAATCTTTTTTTTTTTTTAAGATTTTATTTATTTGACAGAGAGACACAGCGAGAGAGGGAACACAAGCAGGGGGAGTGCGGGAGGGAGAAGCAGTCTTCCCGTGGACCAGGGAGCCCGATGTGGGGCTCAATCCCAGGACCCGGGGATCGTGACCTGAGCCGAAGGCAGACGCTTAATGGCTGAGCCACCCAGGCGCCCCAAATAAAATCTTTAAAAAAAAAAAGCATTTCTGAATGAGGGGTGCCTGGGTGGCTCAGTCGGACTCTTGGTTTTGGCTGAGGTCATGATCTTAGGATCATGAGTTCGAACTCTGAGTGGGGCTGCCCTCTCAGCAGGGAGTCTGTTTTGGATCCTCTCCCTCTGCCTCTGCCTCTCCCCTGTTCTCTCTCTCTCTCTCTCAAAAAAAAAAAAAACCTTAAAAAAAAAAAAGCATTCAGAA
>NW_028025819.1:0-622 GCF_054177405.1 Leptonychotes weddellii
TGAAGCTCTCCTTTCCAGCTTATCTCTTCACTCAGGCAATGAAAGGGAACCCGCCCCTGGAGCCAGAGGCCCTGCCCTGCCCAGACCTCCAGCAGGCCCAAACCACCCTGACCAGTTTGCGAGGAGCCCCCCACTCACCCCTGCGCAGATGGACCAAGGACTGACTTCTGGAATGCCCGACAATTACCTTTACCTCATTAGAATACTAAAATCTCCACGCAACCAGGAGCACAAGCCCCATTTACATAACATACAACGAAAGTACAGGCCTGTTTCCTTAAGGCACACGCCCACCTCAGGCCCGCCTCCACAGAGGAGGACAGGGCTTCCCCATGTAAAGATCCATCTACCGCCAAGCAAAAGGCGCCCATCCACCTGCCTCCAGGAGTCAAGGCTTTGGAAGCCATTCCCGGAGATCTCCTCATCTCTGCCAATAGTTTTCCGGTGGGACAACTCAACCCGGTGTAGTTTCTGATTCACGAAGGAGTGAACTCAGGTGGACGGGTTTCGGGTCCACCGTGGGTCCCCCTGCAAGCTCAGAGGGCTAGGGGGTGCCCGGAAAGAGATCATTTTAGGGCCCCAGCTATCTTCCTCCCTCTAAGCCTTATGGGTTCTAACCGCC
>NW_028025820.1:0-10701 GCF_054177405.1 Leptonychotes weddellii
GCTGAGCAGGGAGCCCAATGCGGGACTCGATCCCACGACTGAGCCTCCCAGGGCCCCGCTCAGCAGAATTCTTATAAAGACCAAACAAGCCGTTTACTTAAAATACTCTGTAAATTTAAAAAGTACAATGTCATACACTTGAGGGTATTATTATACATATAATCTATCTTTGTCTATACCTCTTCGGATATACAGGGAGTCTGTATTAGAAGCTTCCCTTGCTTGTGCATTTAGAACTAAATGGAGAAGTTTGAATAAACCTTATGTCTGTTGGGTTAGGTTTACTTATTCCAGGTTTCTTGGTTTAGTATACAGAATCAATGGGTTAGCTTGTTGTACCATTCTGTTAAGTTTCTTAGGTGTACTTAAGAAAGGTTATTTGGGAGGGGATTGAGGTGGTGGATAAGAAACATATACACATAGATACATGCGTTTGAACAATGATAAGACAATTTTTTTAAAAGTCTGGTAAATTAAAGTTTATATTCCTCCCAAAACACTATGCTACCAAGTTTAGATTAAACAAATTGAAATACTTTGGGTTGCTATAGTTCACCAAATATTCATATTAAGTTTAAAATAAACATATCAGGGGAGCCTGAATGGTTCAGTGGGCTAAGCGCTTGCCTTTGGCCCAGGTCATGATCCCAGGGTCCTGGGATCCAGCCCCTCACTGGGCTCCCTGCTCAGTGGGAAGTCTGCTTCTCCCTCTCCCCCTGCTTGTGCGCGCTCGCTCTCTCTCAAATAAATGAAATCTCTTAAAAAATTTAGAAAAAAGAAGTAAAATAAAAGTATCCGCTATGTTCTCTATGATAAATAAAAATTTTATTTTCCGTTTTAAATTATAACCAAAACTGTACTATTTTTTTTTCTTATTTTAAATTTAAATTTTAGGTAGTTAACATACAGTGCAATATTGGTTTTTTTAAACAATGCCACTCAGAAATCAAAACAAGGAAAACAAAACAAAGAAAAGGAAAACAAGCTATACTAACTGATGCACTCTAAAACCAGATTTCTGGGCAAACGCTAGGTTGTTCTTCTCTAGACTGAAATTTCTACAGCTTTAGGCATAATTTATTTTTTAAGAAGATTTTATTTATTTATTTGACAGAGAGAGACACAGTGAGAGAGGGAACACAAGCAGGGGGAGTGGGAGAGGGAGAAGCAGGCTTCCGCCGAGCAGGGAGCCCATGCGGGGCTCGATCCCAGGACCCTGGGATCATGACCTGAGCCGAAGGCAGACATTTAACGACTAAGCCACCCAGGAGCCCCCGGCATAATTTATTTTTTTTATTTTCGGGCAGTAAATCCGGTGTACACAGTCTAATGAAAGTAAAATTTGAAACTGACTAGCAGAGAAAGATTCGGGTTACAAAGTGTCTGGTGAGGAACAGAGACAAGGAGGAAAACAAACTTTCCTGTGATAGAGAAAAAGAAAACTCCGGCAGAACTGCTCCCTCACAACAGGACGAGGAAATAAGTACAAGCCTTTGGGAACAATCCATCTGTATTACAAGAAGTTTCAAACATACTTGGGCCCACTTCTCTGAATATTGAGGTCAAACACTATAAAACAGGAGGAAAACTGGGACGTCCTCAAGAATCAGAGACCATAAAAACAAAACAAAAAAACCCACGAACTCCCCGGAGGAAAGTGTGTATTCGCAGTACCGAATCTAATTCCAGCATAGTTATCGATAAATAAAAGAGGAACACAGCTCCCTTACCTTGTTTTCATTCTCTGACACCTACCCTGGCCAATCTAACCACCCCTTTTTTGAGTAACAAGTCACTGCAGAAGTAAAATCTTACTGTTTCGTGGGCCCACTTGAGGTGCGGGGCGAGCCGGAAGCCAAACGAGTAATTTGGGACGCCCCCCACAGCCCTCCGCCGGCCACTCAGGCCCTCTCGGAAGGCCGGGCAGGCGCAGAGGGCTCCGGTCCCCAGTCAGCTTCCCGCCGGTCCCTACCCGGCCGCAACCGCCTCAGCACGAGAAAGAGCCCGCCGCGTCGGACCCCGCGTCCATCGGGGGGACGGGCCCTCCCGGGGCTCAGCCTCACCTTCCGCGTCTGCCGAAGAGACAAAGGTGAAGTCCCCGTTCGTAGGGGAATACGCCGGGGGCGGGCCCGGCGGCTGCATCTCGCGGCCCCTCTGCGGCTGGGCCTAGGCCCCAAGACGGCCGCGGCACCGGCCCGCACGCGCGCCTTACGGTGAGGCCCGCGAGCCGGGAGGAGCAGACTGGGAGCGAGGCCGGAGACGAGCTGTCCCCGAGACTGCCCCACCGAAGTCCTTTAGGTGGCGACCGCCTAAGCACCACGACGCCGGCGCCCTGACAGGACCATAACAGTGACAGCGGCCCTTGGATTGGCTCTTTGTAATGTGCTCTCCCATTGGCTCCCGGGAGAAAGGTTCCGATTGGATCTCCCTGTTGTTGATTCCGGAAGTTGACCCAAGGACGGGAAGTTCACTTCTAATTCTTGGAACCTCTAGGCTTCTGACTTCTTGGCTGCTATTGTTTACTCTACGGCTCTTCGCTTGTGGCTTTTCTTTACTTGTTTACAACGTTTTTGTTAACTGGATGGGTTACAGAATTTTCGAACTAGGAATGTTCCTAGAGGTCAGCTCTGGTCTAGGATACCAAGATTGCTTTGCTTTTAGTCATTGACTAATTGTAATGGGATTTTGAGTAAATTCTATAGCGGCTCCGAGAGTCACCTGTGAAAGGAATGAGGTTGGATTGGATAATAAAAAAGCAGATTAAGTTGTAAATTGCCACCCAGAACTAGGGCTGTAGTCTAGCCACATTATGAGGGAGACAACTGAGATCAGAAAAGGTAAGGAAGGAACAGAATTAGGATGGTACTCTGCACTTGATCTTAGCCAAAAGGCCGAGAAGGATGGTACTCTGACTACTAGTCCAATGTTCTTTTCACTACAAGGCCCTGTCTGTTGATAAACTTAACCAAGTTTACAGACCCATCTACGTTTTTAAATGTTTAAATAAATATACTTAAATTTAATATCCAAGCTACATGACTGGCTTTCAATCTGGAGGGAGAGGGTTTGAGGGTAAAACATGAGACAGACTTGGAGAGATGCATCAGCAGTAGAGCAATGGGAAGGCCTGGCATGGCCATCAATGAGTAAAAGGGAATATTGAAATTTTTTGCATAGGAGGTAACAATTAATTTGGTACCTAAAGGATGGGTAAAAAATTCCGGGCAAAGAGGTGTGGGGGGCTGTCAGCTTGGGTGGTAACATTCTAGAGATCATTTAATGGACTTGGGAAACGAAGTCATTAGTTTTCTTGGAGCTTAAGTCTCATGGGAGAAAATGGCTACAGATGAGAATGCATGAATAGGTAAAGAAGAGATCATTAGGGATGCCTGGCTGGGTCAGTGGGTTAAGGGTCTGCCATCGGCTCAGGTCATGATCCCAGGGTTCTGGGATCCAGTCCTGCATCAGGCTACCAGCTCAGCGGGGAACCTGCTTCTCCCTCTGCCTGCTGCTCCCCCTGCTTGTGCGCTTGCTCTCACTCTCTCTCTCTCTGGCAAACAAAATGTTTTTTAAAAAAGAAGAGATTGGGGTGCCTGGGTGGCTCAGTCGTTAAGCATCTGCCTTCGGCTCAGGTCATGAGCCCAGAGTCCTGGGATTGAGCCCCGCATTGGGCTCCCTGCTCCGCAGGAAACCTGCTTCTCCCTCTCCCACTCCCCTTGCTTGTGTTCCCTCTTTCACTGTCTCTCTCTCTCTGTCAAATAAATAAATAAAGTCTTAAAAAAAAAGAAGAGATCATTAATAATCTTGCATGCTGTTCAAAGGATTAGCTTTTTTTTCCCTGAAAGTGTTGGAGGAACCATTAAAGGAATTAGAGCAGAGGAATGACATATCAGATATCCCTGTTAGAATTATTACTTAAAATATCCACAGTAGTGGGTATTTTGACTTGAAGAGCAAAGACTTGTATGAGACTTTTGCAGAAATATAAGTAAGTCCTGGACGAGGGTTGCAGCATTGGAGATGGAAAAGAGGAAACATACTTGAGATATATTAAGTTTAAGAATCCACAGGACTGAGTGGTCAATGGGAAGAGATTGGACTAAAGAAGACGAAAGAGCCTAGTGTGACTTCATGTTTCTTGCTTAAGTGGTTGGAAGTGTTATTCGTCAAGTGTGGAAACAGAAGAAGATGAAGAAGAGGACGTCGTGTGGGGAGAGGGGAAAGTTTTGAACACCATGAGTTTACGAATATGCAGGTTGAGCTGTCTAGTTATTCTTTGGTAATAAGGACCCAGTGCACAGAGTTCTGATCTGGAGATAAAGTGTTGTAATCATCAATGTATGGTTGGTAATTGCATCTATGAGTACAGATGAGATTTCCCAGGAAGAGTGTGGTGAGTGAGGGTAGAGTGCCAAGAATAATACTCTCCGGAACACCACCATTTAAAGGCCATGTAGGAACGGTTGGCCTGCAAAGGAGGTGAGATGAGTTGCAATTTAAAACAGGATGGTCAGAATAGGCAAAATTGGGAAAGTGACAGTTGAGCGAAGATTTGAAGGATGTGATCATTTGTACTGGATCCACTCAATTAAGTTGGAACTATGATTTGTAGAATTCATATTCCTATATGCCTTCAGATTAGAGTTTCTCAAAAGAAGAGTTTGCATAAGATTTGTAAGGTAGAAGTGAAGCAGTAGCCATTGCACTGTGAGCCTCTTCTTAGATGTGGTGATGGACAAGTGCAGAGGGTTCCAGCTTCTCCTGATGGTCCTATGGTTTGCATTCAACTGTTCTTGCTATTTGCAAACCCTGTCAACCAACAGAGGCCACTAGACAATTAGCTGTGACCCCCACAGAGGTGTAGCTACCCAGATCAACTGATTTTGTCAGGCTCACCTCAGGAGTTGGATGTGCTTAGCTTCTCAAATCAGTTGGTGACTCCTTCTCTGGTTCTTCAACTCCCTCTTCTAAACCTGCATATTCCCAGCCATTATATCTTCAGATAATTTCTCTATCCCTTTCTCTCTTTCTCCTTGTTCGGGGATTTCCTTAATATGTATTTGGTCCACTTGATGGTGTCTCACAAGCCCCTTATGCTCTGATCACCTTTCTTCATTCTTTTTTCCCCTTCTTTGGAAGGAATATTCTCAAATAAATAAATAAATCTTAAAAAATATTTTCAGCACATTGAAGATATTCCATTGTCTTTTGTTTTCTAGTTGCTGTTGAGAAATGAGCTTCATTTCACTGAAGACGATTTTTCTGTTTTCTTTGGTTGTTTTAATATGTGTTTGCCTTTCTGTATGCAGAGAATGGAAACGGAAATGAGTAAGTGGTATGGATTTCTTTTTGGGAAAACTGCTTGGAATTTATTGGGTAACCTGAACCTCAAGGTTGTTGTCTTTCTTCAGTTCCTGAAAATTTTAGTTATTATCTCTTCCAGTAGTGTCACTACTCTTCTCTCTCTCCTCTCCTTCTGAAACTCCAGTTAGATATATAACAGTAATAGTAACACTTCCAGGATACTTTTAGCTAACAGTTCCATGGCACTTACTATGTGCCAAGTACTACTCTAAGTGTTTTTTTTTTCAAGATTTATTTATTCCAGAAAAAGAGAGAGCGGGTGGGGGATGAGCAGAGGGAGAGAGAATCTCAAGCAGACTCTGCACCGAGCACGGAGCCCCACATGGGGCTCAATCCCATGACCCCAAGGCCATGACTTGAGCCGAAACCAAGAGTCAGATGCCCAACCGACTGTGCCATTCCTGCCCCACTACTGTAAATGTTTTACATTAATTCATTTAATCCTCGTTACAACCTCATGAAGTAGGTATTCTTACTTTCCCCATCTCACAAATAAGGAATATGAGGCATATAAAAGTTAATCACGGGCACCTGGGTGGCTCAGTCGTTAAGCATCTGCCTTCGGCTCAGGTCGTGATCCCAGGGTGTTGGGATTGAGTCCCACATCGGGCTCCTTACTCAGTGAGGAACCTGCTTCTCCCTCTGACCCTCTCCCTGCTTGTGTTCCCTTTCTCACTGTTTCTCTTTCTGTCAAATAAATAAAATCTTAAAAAATAAATAAATAAATAAAAGTTAATCACTTACCAAAGATCACAGAAATACTAATTGGCAAAATCAGGATGTGGACCCTGGTAATCTGACTCCAGAGTTCTGACCACAATGCTCTGAAACCTCATTGCGTTTTGCTACTTTTCAGAGTTCATTATTCCCCCTTTGATGCTTAAGTTTTTTGGTGGTGGTGGTTTGTTTTGTTTTGTTTTTGGCTCTGTTCAAGTTAATGGGTCACTTCACACAGCTCTGGTTGTTTACTAAATGTGACACCTTGCATTCAACTTGCAGTAGCAACAACAGAATTTAAAAGAGTAGTTTTGATGTCGCTGCTCAAGGGCTGCTACACTCAGTCACTGGGTTGTCATATAGTCTTAGTAAATTGTAGACATCCATTCCTCCAATCTAGACTTTGGGCAGCTAAGGTCAGGATATTTCCAGACTGTGATTCTTGTTTCTGGAATCTTGTTTCAGGAATTCATGTCCTGTTTTGGTTCTTTAAATATGGCTTTGTTGACCTTCTAGGAGTGGTACAAATGCTATGTTTAATTTGCTAATTTGACTTTCATGTTTTAAATATTGTTTAGGAGGGCTAGTTTAGTCACACTAAGGAACTTTAACTATGATATTCATTGAGACTACTTCAAACTCAAGTGGGAAACCCGTGGCTTGTTTTTTGGTTGTTTTTATAACTTTTTTTTCTTATGTTAAAATTAATGCGTACTTATTAGAGAAAACAGAAAGGAAAAACCACCCTATTATATTATCTATAGAGGTAAACACCATTAACATCTTCATGTAAACCTTTACAATCCTTTTTCTAAGAATTTTGGGTATAAAATATATTATTTCACACACATTGTTTTATAACATTAACACTTTCAATGTCACCATATATTTTTCTACATTTTTAATGCTGCCTTTTATTTCATTTAATGAAGATGTTGTAATTATTAAAGCCAATTCGCTATCTTTGGACTTTGGATTTCTTTCCAAATTTTCATAATTATAAACAGTACCATGATAAACAACCTTTTAGCTGTACCTTTGTACATATTCATGAATGTTTCCTTAGTATAAGATCTTCAAAGAGAAATGACTGAGGTCAAAGAGGGCGCAAATATTTAAAGTATTTAAATACATACTGCTAACTTGTCCTGTTAGAGGTAGCAACAGGTTGTACCTCCACTGGCATAATGTAAGAGTACTTTTTTCCCCTACTCTGTCTCCATTATCAACACTGGCTATAATCATTTTTTTAAACATGCTAATTTGATGAGTGATGCATATTTTGTTGTTTCAGTTTTCATTTCATTTATTTCAATTAACTTATGATACTTGAAAGTACTTGAAAAGTGGACAGAATCTAAATAGTGGATGGAAGAGACATCTGAATGGGAATGAAAGGAAATGTTTTCAATTTTTAATTAATACTAGTGAGAGAAGAATATAATGCAAAAATTGTAGTGTAAAGGTTAATAAATCCCAGACCCCAGGCAACTGTCATTAAATTTATAGCCAAGGAAGCAGATATTTTGCACACTTAAAGGAATGGATCTATCAGTTTTACTCCCACATATATACCTAAGGGAAATGAAGTATATGTACACACAAAAGCTTCTACACTAGTGTTCATAGCAGCATTATTCATAATAGCCAAAAAATGAAGAAATTCTAATCCATAGTAACAAGTAAAATTTGGTACATCCATATAATGGAATATTATTTGGCAATAAAAACTAATGAAGGGCAGATATATGCTACAAAATGGATAAATCTTTTTTTTTAAAAGATTTTATTTATTTATTTGAGAGAGAGAGAGAATGAGAGAGAGCGAGTACATGAGAGGGGGGAGGGTCAGAGGGAGAAGCAGACTCCCTGCCGAGCAGGGAGCCTGATGCGGGACTTGATCCACGGACTCCAGGATCATGACCTGAGCTGAAGGCAGTCGCTTAACCAACTGAGCCACCCAGGCGCCCCAAAATGGATAAATCTTGAAAATATTAATATAAGTGAAAGAAGCCAGTTACAAACAACCACATATTATAATTCCATTTATATGAAATATTCAGAATAGGCAAGTCTGTGGAGACAGATTAGTGGTTGCCTAGGGGTGGGGGGCATTGAGGCTAGGGGTAATAGCTAAGGACTACAGATTCTCTTTTGGGGGTAATGAAAATGTTCTAAAATTGTAATGATGGATACACAACTCTGAGAATATCCTAAAAGCTATTGAATTATACACTTTGAATTAGTGACTTGTAAGATATGGGATTTATGTCTCAATAAAGCTGTTTAAAAGGATAAGTGGATGGGGCGCCTAGGTGGCTCAGTCAGTTAAGCGTCTGCCTTCAGCTCAGGTCATGATCCCGAGTCCTGGAATCGAGTCCTGCTTCGGGCTCCCAGCTCAGCAGGGAGCCTGCTTCTCCCTCTACTGCTCCCCCTGCTTGTGCTCTCTCTCTCTGTGTCAAATAAATAAATAAATAAAATCTTAAAATAAAAATAAAAAGATAAGTGGATGATCTTATGCAGAAAATGAAGAACACTCAAACTCAAGTTTATTTTGGTTACTAAAACACTGGATTTTAGTTTTAATATATTTCTGTTCAAATTTTACTTCTGCCTAAAGTTAAACATATACTTACCATATGGCCCATCAATTCTAATCCTAAGTATTAGTTATATTACTCTGGGGAGGTAATTTTATTTTTCTAAGCCTCAGTTACTCCTCTGTAAATTGAGGATGATAATCATGTCATAGGTAAGGATTAAATGACATAATAAGTGTAAAACATTTCACAGAGTGGTTAGAAAATAGTAAATAGTATGTGTCTTGATAAAATACACTCAGCAAATGGGTGAAGGGGAGGGGGGGATATAGTCTCCCAGTTACAGAATAAATAAATCACTGGAATAAAAGGTGCAGCATAGAGAATATATTCAATGATATTATAATAGTGTTATATGGCAACAGATGGTAACTACACTTGTGAGCATGGCATAACATACAGAGATCTTGGATCACTATGTTGTACACCTGAAACTAATGTAACATCGTGTGTCAAGTATAATCAAATAAGAAAAAAATATTTTAATAAAATAAATAAAAATGTCTACAAGGAAAAAAAAAAGTCAACAAAGTAGGAACAGAAGAGCAGTTCCTCATTCTTACAGTGGACCTATGTGGTAGGCAGAATAATGGCCCCCCCAAAGATGTCCACTCCTAATACTCAGAACCTCTGACTATATTATGTTACATGGCAAAGGAGGATTAAAATTGAAGATGGATTCTTTGCTATCTTGGATTAACAGAGGTCTTAAATATGATACAAAAAGCACAAATCATAAAAGAAATAAGTGGTGAAAGAGCTTCACAACATTTCAAAACGGCTGAAGAAATTAAGTCAATGAAAAGACCAACCTCAGACTGGGAAAAAATATTCACAATCCATATATCTGACAAATGATTTGTCTCTAGAGTACGTAGAGAATTTTTATAACTCATTATCATTAAAACATGGACAAAGGATTCAAAGATATATTTCCTGAAAGAAGATCTTCATTTGGCCAATAAGCACATTAAGGGTGCCCAACATCATTAGTCATAATGGAAATGGAAATTTATAACCACAAGATACTGCTGCAGACTCATTAGAATAACTACATTTAAGAGGACTGATAATACTAAGCATTGGAGAGAATGTGGACCAACTGGAACTCTAACACATAAAGACAACTATTTGGCAGTTTTTTTAGAAAGTTAAACATATATTTACCATGTGACCCATCAATTCCGATCCTAAGCATTTATCTAAGGAAAATCTATGTCTACACAAAGGCCTGTACAGAAATGTGCATAGTAGCTTTATTAATAACAACCATTAAAAATAAAATCTTAAGGGGCACCTGGGTGGCTCAGTTGGTTAATCGTCAGACTCTTGATTTTGACTCAGGTCATGATCCCAGGGTCCTGGGATCAAGCCCCGCATCGGATTCCCTGTTCAGTAGGAAGCCTGCTTCTCCCTCTGCCTGCCCCTCCCCCTGCTTGTGCTCGCGTTCTCTCTCTCTCTCTCCCTCTCTGACAAATAAATAAAATCTTAAAAAAAAAAAAAAGAAATACATCTTACATCACTACCCAGTTCCAGGATACATAAATAATTGAAATAAAACTTTCATGAAAAAATATAGTGCATTCTGATAGTTTTAATCCTATTTCACTAAAAATATATATACTGGGGCACATGGCTGACTCAGCCAGAGGAACACGGAACTCCTGATCTCTGAGTCATGAGTTTGAGCCCCACATTGCCTGTACAGATTACTTAAATAAATAAACTTTTTTTTGCTATTTTTTAATTTTTTAAATTTTTTATTGTTATGTTAGTCACCATACATTATATCATTAGTTTTTGATGTAGTGTTCCATGATTCATTGTTTGTGTATAACACCCAGTGCTCCATGCAGCGCGTGCCCTCTTTAATACCCATCACCAAACTAACCCATCCTCCCACCCCCTCCCCTCTAGAACCCTCAGTTTGTTTTTCAGAGTCCATTGTCTCTCATGGTTCATCTCCCCCTCCGATTCCCCCCCTTCATTCTTCCCCTCCTGCTATCTTTTTTTTTTTTTT
>NW_028025821.1:0-622 GCF_054177405.1 Leptonychotes weddellii
TGATTGCTTACTGGTAAGAAGAAGTTAATTTTTATTTAAAATATTTTCAAAACTACTTAAATAGAAGTTCACTGAAGTGTTACATATAATGGTGAAAAACTTTATTTTTTTTAAGATTTGATTTATTCATTTGAAAGAGAGAACACGAGCAGAGGGGAGGGGCAGAGGGAGAAGCAGGCTCCCCGCTGAGCAGGGAGCCGGGACACGGGGCTCAATCCCAGGACTCCAATATCATGACCCAAGCCAAAGACAAGTGCTTAATGGACTGAGCCATCCAGGCACCCATTAGTAAAAAACTTTAAACAACCTAAATATTCTTTAGTAGGGGAGGGAATGAATTTTAGTCATAAGATGGAATTTTAGTCATAAGTTTAAATGAATAAACTTGATATATATATTTATGATATATACGATATACATGTGATATGATACACCTAAAACAAAACTAGATCTAAAAACATGCTGTGTAGAATAAAAAGCAAGTTGTGATGTCCACAATAGCCAAACTGTAGAAAGAGCCAAGATGTCCATCGACAGATGAATGGATAAAGAAGATGTGGTGTATATATACAATGGAATATTATGCAGCCATCAAAAGGAATGAGATCTTGCCATTTGCAAC
>NW_028025822.1:0-622 GCF_054177405.1 Leptonychotes weddellii
GATGAAAGCCAAGCACAGACCCAACAACATGGGTTTTCTCTCACCAAAGATGATCTTACTTACCAACCAGCCAGAAGTAGAGACTGATGCTGAGTTCTAGATAATGGTACCAGCCAGCCACCTGTTGGCAGATTGATTACACTCAACCCTTTCCTCCTTGTTGGAGCCATCAAATTGATTTACTAGAAATAATACATATTCTGAAAATGTTCTGCCTTCCCTGACTGCAGTGTCTCCATAGCACCATCCTAAAGTTATAGAATTCTTTCTTTTGAAATGGTATCCCTATGACATTGCCTTAGAAAATAGACCCACTTGGGCGCCTGGGTGGCTCAGTTGGTTAAGCGACTGCCTCCGGCTCAGGTCATGATCCTGGAGTCCCGGGATCAAGTCCCGCATCGGGCTCCCTGCTCAGCGAGGAGCCTGCTTCTCCCTCTGACCCTCCCCCCTCTCATGTACTCTCTCTCATTCTCGCTCTCTCTGTCTCAAATAAATAAATAAATAAAATCTTAAAAAAAAAAAAAAAAGAAAATAGACCCACTCAATGTCAAAGGAAATGTGAAGATGGGCTCATGAACTTAAGAATCACTGATTTTACCAAGTACCCTGTCACCCAGGAGCA
>NW_028025823.1:0-622 GCF_054177405.1 Leptonychotes weddellii
GTTCTGACAACTTACAATTATGGGTGGCTTTCACGGTGTCCTTGATTTTCAAACCAGTGTGTTCTCAGCTTTGATAGGAACAACCAACATGCAGCACGGTTGAAACAAATCCATGGGCTGCAGCATCAGTGACAAGAGCAATAGTCTTTGGGGCTAACCAGGTGAGATGAAGGAAGAGAGAAGTCGCTGGCCCTAAAACGTCTAGATGCTCTCATCATGTAAATAACTCTGGCACCATTTTTCAACAGCTCCTGCAGTAAAAGAGCTGCTGAGAGATCCAGCCACCTCTGTGCTTTCATCTTCGTAGGAAATGAAACTTGTTAAGTTACGCTTTTACGTTTGCAGGAAACAGCTGCAGTGAATCTAGGTTTATGGCAGGAACAATCCAAGTCACAAGATGGTAGAAAACTTTATTAAAACTTATTACATGAAGCAGACACATGCATTTTTTTTCTTTTAATTAAAGTTGAAATTTTAAAAACTCTCATGTGAGTCTAAGGTGCTTTGGTTTGAGGACCATTGGTCTAAATTCCTTCTGTGGAATCCAAATAATTAAGACAAAATTTATGTAACTTCTTATCACTTTAAGCAGTTCCTAAAATACACTTTTGCATCATAAAGA
>NW_028025824.1:0-622 GCF_054177405.1 Leptonychotes weddellii
TCATTTTTTAAATATCCCTAAAAAGCTTTATTGTTCTGAATCTTTAGGGGAGATTCTAAGTAAGAGGAAAAAAATACACTGGGGAAAGAAAAAGTAATTGCGTGATTTTTAAAAAATAGATTACAGAAGAAAAATGGGTTTTGAAAAGGAAGCAGTTGATATCAAGTCCACAGACCATAGGGCAAAATTAAGGGTTCTCGCCCCAGGTGTACAGTAGCATGATTTGAGAACATTTGAAAAATACTGATATTCGGGACCCTTCCCAGATCCATTAAGTCAGAATGTCTGAGGGTGTGGCCCAAGCAACAGTACATCTGAAAGTCCTTTGGAGGTTTACAGACGAACAGCCAGAGTTGACAACTATTGGAGTAAACTGGCGATTCTCAATAGGGCAGCTCCGCTTTCTTAAGCTTTTCAGCCTTGTTCTTTTTTTTTTTTTTATTCTTATGTTAATCCCCATACATTACATCATTAGTTTTAGATGTAGTGTTCCATGATTCATTGTTTGTGCATAACACCCAGTGCTCCATGCAGAATGTGCCCTCCTCAATACCCACCACCAGGCTAACCCATCCTCCCACCCCCCTCCCCTCTAGAACCCTCAGTTTGTTTTTCAGAGTCC
>NW_028025825.1:0-622 GCF_054177405.1 Leptonychotes weddellii
TTTTTTTTTTCTATTTTTTCCTGGTTTAGTTTTGCAAAGTTCTATGTTTCCAGGAATTTATCCATTTCTTCCAGGTTGTCCAATTTGTTGGCATATAATTTTTCATAATATTCTCTTATAATCCTTTTCATTTTGTTGGGCTTGTGGTTATTTCTTCTCTTTCATTTCTGATTTTGTTTGAGTCCTCTCTCTTTTTTTTTTTTTTGGATGACTCTGGCTAAAGGTTTATCATTTGTTGATCTTTTCAAAGAATCAGCTCCTGGTTTTATTGATCTATTCTATTGTATTTTTAGTTTCTGTTTCGTTTATTTCTACTCTGTTTTTTGAAGTTTTAATTTAAATTCTAGATAGTTAACCTACAGTGTAATAATAGTTTAAAGTACACACTATAGTGATTCAGCATTTCCATACAATACCTGGTGATCATCATGAGAAGTGTACTCCTTAGTCCCCATCACCTATTTAACCCATCCCCCCACCACTGCCCCTCTGGTAACCACCAGTCTGTTCTCTATAGTTAAGAGTTTCTTGGTTTGCTTCTCTCTGTTTTTCCTCTTTGCTCATTTGTTTTGTTTCTTAAAATTGACATATGAGTGAAATCATACGGTATTTGTCTTTCTCT
>NW_028025826.1:0-622 GCF_054177405.1 Leptonychotes weddellii
GCCTGGGTGGCTCAGTTGGTTAAGCGACTGCCTTCGGCTCAGGTCATGATCCTGGAGTCCCGGGATCGAGTCCCACATCGGGCTCCCTGCTCAGCAGGGGGTCTGCTTCTCCCTCTGCCCTCTTCCCTCTCGTGCTCTCTGTCTCTCATTCTCTCTCTCAAATAAATAAATAAAATCTTTAAAAAAAAAAAAAGAAAATTAATATTTGGTAGGCAACTAGAGATTTCGCTACACCACTTCTAACCAAGATACATGGAATGATTTGCATTCTGAACATATCATGTTTCATGGAGATTCACGATACTCTGCCTAGAATTCCTTATTCTTAGAATGCAACTAAATTTTATGCATTCCTCAGATTCAACTGGAGTCTCTCCAAGAAACTTTCTGTGATATTGTCAGTCTTATTTACTAGGTTAGTACTTTATTTACACCTATTACTATCACCACTCCTCACTCTAAATACATTATGAAGATATTTAAGTATCCATTTATGAATTTATGTTATCATTGCTTGTTCCACTAAATTTTATATTCTTACATATTTAAACTCAAAATCAAGGCCTTACTGGAATTATAATAAACATAAGAAAATATGAGATACTAGAAAAGCTAATGAGGA
>NW_028025827.1:0-622 GCF_054177405.1 Leptonychotes weddellii
TGGGACAGTGTGGTCTCAGGACCCTCGGGGTCACAGAAAGACCAGGGGGTGCCTGAGTGCGGCAGACCAGGGGAGCAGGGAAGCTGGCTGCGGAGACGGAGCCAAGGTGTGGGCTCTCATCTCAGGGTTGCCATAAACTGTGATCCGTGGCACAGTCGGGCCACTGCTCCTCCAGCTGGGACCCAACAAGCGGCAGATCTGGGGAGACTCACCTTCCTCCCCCGGGAGGAGCCGCACGGGAGCGCACCGCAGGGATCTGCTGGGTTTGGAGACTCCACACGGGGTTGTGCGCCAGAGATAGAAATGCTCCGTCACAGGCCGGGTGAGCACGGAGTGTGGCCGGAGACCGGGGAGACGGGAGTGACTGACTGCTTTTCTCTGGGGGCTCACTGAGGGGTGGGGCCCCGAGTTCTCGTCTCCTCTGGGGTGGAGATTGGGAGGCCGCCATTTTCACTCTCATCCTCCAAAGCTGTACGGAAATCTTGCAGGGAACGGAAGCTCCCGAGAGCAAACCCCAGCAGATTACTTAGCCCGGACCAGCAAGGGGGGGCAATACCGCCTCTGGCAAAGACATTTGGGAACCATGGCAACAGGCCCTTCCCCCAGAAGATCAGCAAGAACC
>NW_028025828.1:0-622 GCF_054177405.1 Leptonychotes weddellii
TCAATGGCAGAGCCAGGACTGGGACTCATGTCTTGTCACTCCACCTTCTTTATTTCCTGTTGTCTCCTGGGCTCTTTGAAGAAGTACAACAGGACTTAAGGTTTCTGAAGGACAATCACAAGGAAGAACTTTTTTCTTAGCATCCAATGTCAGTCTTCTTTTTTTTATATTAGTCACCATACAGTACTTCATTAGTTTTGATACAGTCTTTAGTACACTTACCAGGGGATACACCTCGAGAGAATTTAAAAATTAATTGTTTGCATCATTAAGATTTTTTTCAAAGGTTTTTTAGATGGTTCTTTGACTTCTGTAAAAGATCCCACATTCCCCAAGGATGGGGAGGGCAACATGATACTTCTCTTTGATCCTTCATAATACCTAATAATATAAGGCATGTGGTCATTGCTTAATACATGTTTGTTGCCAGGCATGGTAATAACTGAGCCTGAAAAAGACACCTATGTAAAAATAGTGAGAGAAAGAGGAGGAACTTTCTGATAAAAGGGCAGGCAGTGATTCCATGGAGTCATCAAATACTGGTGAGGATCTAGTTCATGTCAAGCATAGTCCTGAGAGCTTGGATATGGTGCAGAAGGAAATCGTGGTTGCTCACCCTCAG
>NW_028025829.1:0-622 GCF_054177405.1 Leptonychotes weddellii
ATGTATGGTGATTAACATAACATAGTAAAATAAAATTAAAAAAAAGATGATCGTATGCCCTCAAGAATGCTCAATTGAATAACTAAAACCCCAACTATAGATAATTGTATAAAAATGTTTTTTGCTAAACCATCCAGGACAAAGGAACTCCCTGCATGAAGTAGAATTCAGATCTGTGAATTTAGATAGGAAAAAAACATATCTTAATTTTCACTATGTTCTAAATGATATTTGTCATTTCTTTCATTTATGAATATGAGTAACAAACCATAGTAGTATTAGCAGTACCAGTGACTTTGTCACCAACAGAAATGACAGATATTTCCATATCTTACTGCAGTCACTAAAGATGTGTCAATGTATTGTTTATGTTCAACATCATTTGTAATTATGTTATTTATTAGATCTGCCAGTGCATCTTATTATTTAACTCATCAATAAAAGGCAACTATATTACTTCTTCATCATTTTTTTCACATTCTGATAACTATATTTCAATGTAATTATTTTCCTTGGTAATCCTATGTATTTTTTTTTTTTTATTCTTATGTTAATCCCCATACATTACATCATTAGTTCTAGATGAAGTGTTCCATGATTCATTGTTCGTGCACAACACCCA
>NW_028025830.1:0-622 GCF_054177405.1 Leptonychotes weddellii
ACTGAGCTACCCAGGTGCCCCCGAATACAGCTTTTTAATTCACAAAGTGCATCTGTATTTACTATTGCCCTTATTCCTTACAGAAGCCACTACACGGGCAGAAGAGGAGTCAGGATCAGGGATTAAAAACTCACCTGAGGTGCTAAGGACCAGCAAAGAGGATGTGCTGGGATTAGCAAGCCATGTTTACACTCTTTGTCCCGTGAACATCTTCTAGGAACATCACCAAAGGGGAAATCACAGGAAATGGGAATGGATTCAAGAAGAGTGCGGTCCTCCCAATGACTGACCAAGTCATGAAGAATTTATCATATGGTATGAACTACTATTCTCCTTCAGGGAGAAGAGTTCTTGTGGAATGTTCTAGGTGTCTTTACTGTCAGCACTTCCGAGCTAATGGTGCTCGCCTGTGCCTCTCAGGGGCCCCGGGGACAACAGAACTGCCCAGTGCAGGCCTATCCATGCAGACAGCCAATGATGCTCTGCTGTGAAAAACCAACATGGCCCCAGGGAGGACCCAGGCCTGTCCATAATACCCGTCCTTGGTCAGATGACTTGGATCATGTGCAAAATACAGGGTCTGATGTTCCTGAGCCAGATGAAGAGCACTTGAATTTAAGTC
>NW_028025831.1:0-10701 GCF_054177405.1 Leptonychotes weddellii
CGCCTGGGTGGCTCAGTTGGTTAAGCGACTGCCTTCGGCTCAGGTCATGATCCTGGAGTCCCTGGATCGAGTCCCGCATCGGGCTCCCTGCTCGGCGGGGAGTCTGCTTCTCCCTCTGACCCTCTCCCCTCTCATGTGCTCTCTCTCTCTCTCTCATTCTGTCTCAAATAAATAAATAAAATCTTTAAAAAAAAATATTTAAGAAAGGGAGGGTTGGTCTTTGGAGGATACAGAAATTGGATTACAAGGGTCAGTGACCCTCTTAATATTTTTGCCTGGTGCTGGCAGAATTCAGTAGACAGAGTGTGTGGGAGCAGAAGCTACTCCTCATTGTAAGGCACATTTCTGCTGCATCCCCAGGCAGCAGAACATCAGGACATGGACAAGAAAAATGAATAAACTGTGTCTTGCGACTTCTCTGGTCACTAGCTCGGTACTGTGTACATGACGAGAGCATATGAATATCTTTCTGTCCATATAATTATGAGCCAGGCAACCTCAACCCAAACACCTAGAGCTCTTTAAAACAGTTATGTCAGCTTAGACATACTCTAAGTCCCATTCTATATTATCTATTATAAAAGGGACTCTCCTGAAGCACTTGTTTCTTCCTGGACTGTGAAGGGTGGGGGAGAAGCAAGGAGGGACAAAGGAAGAGGGAAAAGTAAAGAACAAGGGAAGACGGAGACTTGAAGGTGTCTGAGAAGGAACTTGCTCATGCTGCAATATTCTCAGGTGATTTAAATTGTTACGATAATCGAGGTTATCTCCACAGGAGCCTGCAACCTCAACTGTGCAGGGGCTGAGCATAGAACATTGTCGGGAGTGTGAACTGAGCGACGACGTGGGAACCAGAGAGCACATGCTTTTCTAAAAGGGACAGTGACTCCTCTACTCTGGCCAATTCCACGATAGGCCACCGAGGTCCAGTGCTGTGCGTGCATCTCATTTTTAAATGAGAAACCAGATATCCAGATGTTCAAATGAAATATTCTGCTTTCTGAAAGTCAGCCAATAATTTGTGTTTTTGAAAATTGCATAAAATTTTATGCCACTTACAGGACCAACATTACATTGGCCAAAAGAAATGCGCTCAGAAAGAGAGTTAAGCCCAGGAGCTGCCAGTTTACAGTCTTGGATCTGGGTGTGACTCCTCCCTTCTCCAGTCCTGTTGACACAAGGACTAGAATGGGAAATGGCTTGCGGGAAGCCGCAGAATGAAGCGGCAGAGTCAGGACTAGAATTTAGAGGACTTCTCTTTCCATATTTTCTTCTTTACAAACAAACAAAAAGCAAATTTCTGGTAGCTAGAGTTTGCTGAAAGAGATCCAAAACAACATCTTATTCTGTGTCCCCTGCTTTGCAAGAAAGATCACCCCCCCATTTCACGTAGGTGGGGACAGGACGCAACTCCCCGTCCCATCCCAGCTGTGCCATTGATCATCCGCCACTGGCCTTGTAGCACACACAGTTGAATTGCTTTTCCCTGAGGGAAGCAATGCCTCCAGGTGTGCTAATAATAAAATTAATAGCTTAGAGAAACTGCTTGCTACAGCAACAGCGGCAGGAGAAAGGCAGGATCGATTTCAGTGTTTAACTGTCCTAATTCCATAGTGTATACCCCACCTCAGCCCCCCGTGAGCTGCGCTGGGTCTCACGGTCAATCAATAGATGCCTGATTTAAAACAAAGGACCAATTTCAAGATTAGAAGTCTTTGTGAATAAAAAGATGTATGGTAAAACTGTCAAAATCCTTCAATTCCCATCTTAACATTGCAACTTAGAGGGTAGTCACTAGCTGATATGAGAGGAAAAAATCCCATGCATCGTATCCCCTTCTGCCTATAAACAAAAGAAGGAAACTATCTAGGCATTGCTGCTGCTGATGGCATCACATAAATAAGAATTTATTGAGTTGCTCTGTGTTTAAAGGACTGTGAACATAAAGACATGTGAATACTTTCGGTTGCACAGAGAGTAATATGTTTCTGCTTTAATCGGCCTGCTATCTGGTGGTTCAATTTATACCTTCTTATAGCTGGCATTCTCATCTTTTCCCTGGAGGGAGGATCAAATTCACGATCAACTTCTGGGCCACTGTTTGAGTTACCAAGATCTATTGAGTTTCCCAAGCCCAGCACTTAAAGAGGCTTTTAATTCCATATTCCTCTCTCCTCCCATGCACCAAATCTGCCTTCCATCTCCATGACGGTAACTGACTGGATACTCTGCCATTTTCAGGTGGCAGTGGGCTCCTACTTTCTCTGTTTAGTCTTTCTCAGTATCTGCTCTTACTTCTACTGGCCTGTCTGACTCTTCCATGTTGTGTCCTTTCCCTTACTTCACATTTTCTCCCTTCTGTGAAATAAGCTTATTGAGGGTGGTGAGAATTGCCTTACCTCCTTTTGACATGATTCTCAACCAGCTGTCAAATAAGTCCTTAAATTATAATATGAGCTCCTAGAAAGAAGGGACTGCATTTTTTTTTCCTTGTCTGTTTACTGTTTTAAATGTCAGTGGAATTTCTTTTAGACAGCCCTAAAAATAGCCCCATCCCTACTTTGTCCATGGTGTGTAAGTTGTACTTGGGTTGAGGTATAAATGTCTTTGTACACTGCTGAGTAGGAAGGGGGATAGATCACTGGTCTGGAAGGTGCTGGTATTTTGAGGTACTTTTTTGCAAGGCTGGTTTATACCAGCCTCCATTTTCCTCACCACCCACTGCCTCCTATGATGGTGAGCCAGCCATGAAAAGGGTTGAATCTTTTCTCTAATTCAAAGAGAGTAAAGCAGAAATGTCTTCCAGCAAACCTCCCCCCACCACCCTTTTTTCTTTTGTGTGAATTCTCCAAAGGCAAAGCATTTAGTATGAAACCAAAAAGTGGCATTACGTTGGGTGGTGGTTTTTGTTGTTGTTGTTCATGTTTATTTTTTACAGTGATGGTGGGAGTTGATTCCCAGTATGGGCTCTTTTCAACTCATTTTCCCAGCATGAGAGACCTTTCCATATTAGTTCAGTCTGAGTGGAGCCTTTCACTTTCGAGTGAGCCCTTATTTCTGTCACCATTTTCTTGCGTTAAGTTCTCCCTCTCTTTCTCTCCCTCCCCTGTGTACAGGAGGGGTCCAAAGGCAATGCCAGAGAAACTTTTCTGGAATTTTCTCTCTACGAAAAGTGTCTCCTAAATTTGGATAAGGAGTGGGAGTGGAGAGTTGTTACATAGAACCAAGGTCTAAGAATAAGTCTTCCCCCAATATATAGGATCTTATGGAGATTTAAATCTCCCTTTTTGTTAAATGTGTTTAATTAAAACTTGTCTCCCCAGTGTTGCCAAGCAGGGAGAGGCATAACATGAGAATGAGTGCACACGGGGCAATCTAAGTGCAGCAGGATTACATTTCAGAGATTTTTCCACTAGGTAATATCTGTCAGAGGGTATGCATTTCCTTTTCAGAATTCAAAGACTTGTGAAATTAAAATTAAATTTGTGAAATATCTTCTTTGATTACAAGAACCCCTTGGCATATTGAACCAACTTCATTTACACACCAAATACCCAGAAAAATTGGGAAGGCACTGAGTTCAGAGAACCATGCACATTATATCTCAAAGGAATCCTGAGACAAATGAGAAATTCCAGGGAAGGAGGAAAGGATGAGGAAGAAAAGCACAGAACATTATGCCCAGCATACCATTAACCTTCCTGCCAACTTCATTTCATCTTCACCAGTGGTTTTCAGTTTCTTTTGAGTATTTTTTTTCCCTCTGTGATGAAAGAAGTCAGAGTGGAATCGGGATGTACCTAACAAAAATACTCACTTTCTAGCCAGATTTGTCAGAAAGTAGCTATTGCTTGAAGTGAGACATACTTATATGCAGCCGATCAAGCTAATGGCACCTGAATTTTGTTCCCAATAACATAATATTCGAGTAAAGGTAAAACTGTTATTGTATGCCAACTATTTGATTGGAATTATATTGCCTTTTAAAGAAGTAATGCTAGGTAAATGAAAAAGGAAAGGAAAAGTCCAACTTTAATGACCTTCATTTCACATCCTGAAAATGATGGTAATAACCAGAAAATAGAGAAGTTCCAGTGAGTTAGGATTCATAAATATTAAATGTAATGGAGGAAAATCACAGATTTTTAAGAAATTAACTTGAACAAATGGTGATTTTAGTTACGATGTTGTCATTTTGAGTAATGGTCATTAGCACAGTGGATTGTAATGCGTATGAGCTTACTGTATAGAAAGAATGCCTTCTGATTAACTTGGGATTTTTTCTTGATGCTTCAGCCAGTTTACAACTGTACTGTATGTCGCTTCATTTTGGGCTTGTGATTGGCTCCGGGGGCTCTTTGTTTAGAGATGCGTGTGCTCTATTTTCATGATTAAGCTTTTTTATGATTAGTCTCCATTTTCTTTTTTGTTTTAATTTTTACTCGGAATAATATGCAGTGCCTTGGAGAACTGATTGGCTGACTGATATAATTGAGTTCAGATGCAGTTTCCTTTCTCTCCCCACTGTTTCCAGTCTCTGCTCTGTTCTGGGTTGTTTCTGACTGCCTGGAGACCAGGCTTTCAGAGATCTTGTTTAGCATTTTCTTACAGTGAACTGGTTTCTTGCACAACCCAAATATAATTGCCTTCCAGACAGGCAATTGTTGGAAGCACAAAGGGGACCCCCTCAGGTCTCACACAGAACCTATTCCCTCCAATGCACACACTCATACACACCCCAACATTCACTCCTAAAGATGCCAGTTGAGGATGTACTATTGACTTTTCATGGGAAGAAATACCATGTAGCAAAACTCTCTGAACATTCTGGTAAAGATTTCTTGGGTTCCCCAAATCTCCTCTCTCGATATGGTGGTCATGGCCTTCTCAGACTATTTCCTGTCCTTTCAGGTTCTTTCTCTAGGTCTTTCTCCAGGATTCCCTCACGTTTCCCTTCAGATCTGTCCTTCCCTACCTCTTTTTCTGTCTGCCTACCTCTCTCTGGACATATCCATACCACATGCCCACCCCCTCATTTTGCTCAGCAAAGAACCTACCTTCCCCAGGATTCACTCTTCTCTGCAGGGGAAGTGAAGGGATTTAAATGACTAATAATGGTTAATTATATTTCTTATCAACTAAAATTAACTGTCCTGTAGAAGAAAGCAAGAGCTCTTCTTCATTTGCTGGCCTAGATCATCATGTCCACAGTGGAATTTATCCTCCTGCTTTCCTCCCCCAAATTCTACCTGTTGACAAGCATATTCCAACTAATGACTCTCCCATTCTCCCAGTCATCGGTGTGGCACCTGGGACTAGAAGAACCCCAGCTCCCTTGCTTTGGATCAAGTTATCTCTGAGGTGTAACTTGTATTATAGAGTCACCTGGGAGGATGAGGTTGACTCTTTGGCCTTAGTCTGAAACCTTGTTGGATGTGTTCCCTTTTCCTCTTTCTTGGGGGAAGGAGACAAGTCTCTGCTGGGAGAGCTTCCTTAAGTCACTTACACATGACTCTTCCTCTCAGGCTCTGCTTCCAGGGGACTCAAACCAAGACAAATCCTATGTAGTATTATTTCCACTTGAGGAACCTGAGGTATAGTGATTATACATAATTTGCCAAATGCCACACACATCTTATAAAGGGAGAAATTGGAATTGGAACCTGTGCCAATCCAATTCAGAACACGTATTCTTTTCACCACACAATATCACCTCTCAGTGCTACTTGAATGATTTTCTGTAATGTGGTCTTGACTGTGCTTGAAATAGTCAGGAGTCCCTGTTTGCTACATTCCTTTCCTTGCCATTACACACCCTCATACTTTCTGGCTAACGTAATTTCCTCGTCTAGGGTTCTACCACATTCCTTCTGTTACCCTTTCTGCCCATGTATGAAGGACTACTCTGTGTTCTTCAGATATGGCTTCTGCTGGTCAAAAGCTGCCCCTCTTTTTCTCACACCACAATTTCTCTCTGAAATACCTTTCCTATTCCCTATCTTCCATGGCAGTTCAAGAACTAACCCCATATTCCCCCTCGATAGTGGAGCTCACTTGTTACCACTTTCATGAAGCAGGCCTGCATCTCCCCAGACTGAAGCAATCGTTTTCTTCCTTGAACTACTGTAGACATTCATGACTTTCTTTCATGTCTGTCAGGTAGGAAGGAAAGTCCTCTGCATTTGAAGAGAGTGGACAGTAGAGACTCTTCTTAACAAAAGGTTAAAGACCATTGATTTCGATAAAGCCCTCAGTGGGTTAGAATATGTCATGCTATCATAACAGGACTCTAGCAAAATGTTATTGGCGGTTATCTTGGTCTTTACGATTATGGATTTTTTTTCAAATTTTATTTTTTATACTTTCTTGTGTTTTCTAAAATATGTCAAATAAACACTTTGCCTCTGTAGGCCAGATGAAAATAGTGCACTTTACATAAAGAAGGAAAGAAAGAAAGACAGAAAGAAGTAAAGAAAATAAAGAAAGAGGAATGGAAAGTCAAAAAGGAGTGAGGGAGGGTGGAAAAAAAAAGAGAATTTGAGAGCTATAAAATGTGAGGAGTTATAAAATCTAGGAAAAGAAAATCAGCCATTTTTTTTCTTTTTTTTAATTGAAGTATATAATTAACATACATGTTATATTAGTTTCAGGTGTACAATATAGTGATTCAGTAATTCTGTACATTGAAAATCAGCCATTTTTAAATAATAACGAGGAGAGGTTAATATTCACAATGGAAGGAGTGATTAGGTAGTGTAAAGTTTTATATCTCACTGTCTTCACTGCGGATGTTATGTTCTCTGTATTTGCCGATGTTAGAGATTATTATAGGGCCTGAAAGAAAAAAAAAAGGCAATTGAATGGAACTGAAAGAAATATGAAGTAATGGCCTGAAACTAGGGGGTGGAGGGAAAGAGGAGGGTGGAATAAATTAGATAATAGAAAATAAAATTAATAGTAGGTCAATTAGACAACAGAATAATTTCCCAAAGAAAGTAATTGAAGCAATAGCATCCAAGCTGTTCAGAATGAGAAGAGATAAATCAGTGAGAAGATTAATGTGGATAAACCACAGTGGAGCAAGATGGACCAGAGTGTGAGAAAATCCCTTTAGCTTTCCAGATGAAATTCACACACAGATTTCCTGGAGCAGATGCCAGAAGATTCTTGCCCCTCGACACAGGAATTAGAAATGCATAGACATCCTCAGTGGAATCCAATTTAGGATTGATAATCTTAATTCTGGACTTCAGAGGGGCCACATTTCTAGCATCAGGCACCATATGCTGCAGTGGTCAAATTTACTGTGATGCCAGGGCCGGGGAAGCCCAGTGTCCTTGTCTGAGGACATTACTTCAGAGAAAATGGAATAATTACTCAGAGAAAACTACGCCTCCTGCAGATTAGAGTCCTGTTTGCCAAAAGCTTTCTTCAAAAGCTCAAGAATTTTTGTTTTAAGCAGGGCTTTTAAAGTGACCACTTTTGCTGTGTACACATAAATGCAGACAACTATGATCTGAACAACAGACCTCATGCATATATTACAAATGAGCCACAGGAGCTTCCTCATCAGGATGACCTGAGTTATTTGAAAGCATATCCTGACTTGCCCACTGATGAGCTGTTGGTCTTTGACCTATCGCTCATACCTATCAGCCCCAGTCTTCTCATCTGCAAAATGGGAGGAATAATATATCTCTTCCACCACTTTGGCATGATGATTAAATAATAATGTAAAGCCCCTTGGGAATGCCCAGTACAGAGGGAATCTTTCCACTAAGTGTGTTTGTTTTCCTTTCAATACCAGTTCTTCCTCTTTCTCATTTCTACCCCCACTTTAAATAAATGTTAATCTTCAACTGACACATCAGATTTATATGTAGATAACTCTCCTTTTGAGCTGCAAGGTGCTAGAGAGGATATGGAAGAATTTTTTCCTTTACATCATCCCCTAAACTTCTTAATTAAAATGCCATTTTCTTATTCTACTGCTGCCTAACAAGTGAGTGTCAATTTAGCGAATCAAAACAATGCGGGGCGCCTGGGTGGCTCAGTCAGCTAAGCGTCTGCCTTCTGCTCAGGTCACGATCCCAGAGTCCTGGGATCAAGCCCCGCATCGGGCTCCCTGCTCATCGGGAAGCCTGCTTCTCCCTCTCCCACTCCCCCTGCTTGTATTCCCTCTCTCGCTGTCTCTCTGTCAAATAAATAAATAAAATCTTTTAAAAAATTAAAATAAATACCATGCTTATTTATTATCTCACCATGTCCATGGGTCAGGGGTCTGGGCACAGTATATCTAAGTCAGGTTCTCTGTTTAAAGGCTCACAAGGCTGAAACTAAGATGTCAGCAAGGCTGCGTTCCTTTCTGGAGCTCTGGGGAAGAATCCACTTCCAAGCTGATGCAAGTGGTGAGGGGAATTTAGTTCCTTGGGGGTGTAGGAGTGAAGTTCCCATTTCCTTGACATGGGGCCCACTTCATCTCAAGCCAGTGATGGTGCCTCTTGGAATCTTTCCAACGTCCACTTCTGCCCCTCCTTTGACTTTTTCTAGTCTCTCAGCCAGAAGAAAGCTCTACTTTTAAAGGTTTATGTGATTATACTGGACCTACCTGGATAATCCAAGATAATTTACCTATTTTAAGGTCAGATGATTAATAACCTTACTTGCTTCTTCAAGGTCCCTTTGCCATGGACTGTATTTGACATGACATCAGTGCCTAAGGGTGAGGGGAAAAGAGTTCTGCCTACCATTGTTACTTACACACCCAGCTGCTCTGCCTAGATTTCAGTGTCCTCAAACCTTATCCCCCTCAAAACGGAACTCATCATCATTCCTGACATGTTCAAAATGTTTCTGCCTTTATGTTGTCTTTTTCTTCTCTTGTCCCCTTTTGTCATGGTACCTATGACACCTTATTTTATTATCTCTCTGCTTACCTTCATCACTAGAAAAGGTCACATGAAGAAAGGGACTGTAAGCTATTGGTTTTTGGATCCCCAAAGTCTGCCACAGTATCTGATAAAATGCTTGGGAAGGGAATGTTTTAATCTACACTAGAGAGAACTAGGCAAATCCCAAATCTGATGAAAGATAATTTGGGGCACCTGGGTGGCTCAGTCGGTTGAGCAGCCAATTCTTGATATCGGCTCTGGTCATGATCTCAAGGTCATGGGATCGAACCCTGTGTTGGGATCCGTGCATGGCAGGAGTCTGCTTGGGATTCTCTCTCTCCATCCCCCTCTGCCCTTCTGCCTATTCTCTCTTTTTCTTTTTCCCTCTCTCTCTAAAGTGAATAAATAAATCTTAAAAAAAAAAAAGATAATTTGGGCAGATCATGTATCCTGGAGCAAACATATAACTTAGAATTTTAGTCCCAAGCTTTGACAATTGTGCAGTCTTATCTAAGTCACTTAATTTGTTTAGGTCACAGCTTTCTCTTCTGTATTCCATAAACAGGTATTAAAAAAAGTTGATGTTTCCCAATCTTTTCACTAATCAAAGATTTCGGGGGGGGTTGATTTTGTTTGTTTGTTTGTTTTTTTAATCTCCCTAGGGATCCAGGTTTGGAAATATTTTTTAACAAGGAAGTATACTCAGTAGTAAATAGATTTCCCCCATGTTTATCTGACAAAATCATGTGTTACTTTAAAGCACACATCATTGAAACATTTGATTAGCAGCGACTATAACTAATGTTAGTTACTGTGACTTGAAATAATTATTGCTACATCAAAAAAATAAATAAAAGAAGAGCCTCTTGAAGGAAGATGTAAGATGTAAAGAAGAGTATTAGAATCAAACTTTTAAATAAGATAATTTTGTATTAGAAAAAGAAAGCCAATTTAGTGCATTGGTAATTAGATTTTAATATTGGAAAAGCTCAAGGAATTGACTTTTTAAGATTGTCCCAGAGCCCTGTAACACTTGATGGTAAACTTCGAGATTGAATGAAAGTCTACTCCAGTTCTAAAATTCTGATTTTTTTTTTGAATTTTTTTTTTATTCTTATGTTAATCCCCATACATTACATCATTAGTTCTAGATGAAGTGTTCCATGATTCATTGTTCGTGCACAACACCCAGTGCTCCATGCAGAACGTGCTGATTTTTTTTTTTTAAAGATTTCTATTTATTCATTCATGAGAGAGAGAGAGAGAGGCAGAGGGAGAAGCAGGCTCCCAAGGAGCAGGGAACCCGATGCGGGACTCGATCCCAGCACCCCGGGACCATGACCTGAGCCGAAGGCAGACGCCCAACCATCTGAGCCACCCAGGCGCCCTCTAAAATTCTGATTCTTAAAATTCAGTTCTGCCTTCCATATTCTCTCTTGATGGGACATTGGTGACACTTCTCCATGGACTGGGACTCTTTGTTGTATGACACATGATCAGTGCAGTGTCTAAATTCAGATGCCTCAAGGAGGCTGCACAAAATAAATGGGCAAAGCCAAAACAAGGGAGAGAACACATGAGCACGGCTACTGAGCACCTGCTCATTGTTCTCGAACCATGAGAGACGATGGACTCTGAAAAACAAACTGAGGGTTCTAGAGGGGAGGGGGGTGGGAGGATGGGTTAGCCTGGTGGTGGGTATTGAGGAGGGCACATTCTGCATGGAGCACTGGGTGTTATGCACAAACAATGAATCATGGAACACTACATCTAAAACTAATGATGTAATGTAGGGGATTAACATAAGAAT
>NW_028025832.1:0-622 GCF_054177405.1 Leptonychotes weddellii
GCATTCATATCTTCCACATTAGTGGGTCCTGAAAAACATAAGTATCAGCAAAGGTAAATAAAACTAGTTTTTAAAAGATATTTTATTTCAACTCAATTTACTAGTTTATCATTTCAGTTTAGCATAATAAATTTCATGATATTAAATATACATACAGGTATAAAGGGAAAGCCCAGATTTTGTTATCATCACCATTAGAGAGCACAGGTACAAAATGTAAAGCCATATTACAATTTTAAAAATCATTGTAACCTATTTGAAAAATGTCACGTCAAGCAACAATCCAAACAAATGTATGCCACAGATTGCTAACTAGTGTATAATACCTTATATACCCTGATTTAAAAGAGAACTCTTAAAAGAAAAAATAAAAAGATGAATCCCTCAAAAGAAAAACAAACCAACAGAAAAGAAAAAGCATAGGCCATTCACACAAGAAGCTCTAAACATAATAAATGAACCACGTCATGACAGTACATTAAAGGATGGCAACAAAAGAAAAAGTGCAGACAGAAAGTGAGAGCCATCATGTCAGGTGGAAACTTCTGAATAAAAAGTTGGCAGTCTCATGTATCATATGATCTCACTGATATGAGGAATTCTTAATTGTAGGAAACAAACT
>NW_028025833.1:0-622 GCF_054177405.1 Leptonychotes weddellii
GATCAACTTGTTAGAGCTGCTCCCAGAGCTCAGGAAAACAGTTTACTCACGAGATTAGGGGTTTACTATAAGAGGGTAGAACTCACGAACAGCCAGACGGAAGAGGGGCCCAGGGCCAGGTATGGGCAATAGGCACGGAGCTTCAATGTCCTCTCCAGGCCTGGGAAGCTGCCCGAGTCCTGGGAACATTAGGATTCTGGTGAAGCAAAGGCAAGCCCTTCCCCTACCTTGAGGCAGATGGGTCCAAATGTTCAAGCACAATTCTTTGAGAGGAGGTTCGAATTACTCTTTCTGGCATCAGCAGTAAGAACAGAAGTGAGGGGCAGGCTTGTGACAACAGGCAGGCCATTTAATACACCCCAGTGCTCTTGCTTTCCTAGATCAAAGCACCATCTTCTTCCGATAGAAAGCCTTCTGGTTGGAATTTTTTCTTTGTTGCACATTTCTGCAAATGTTGATTCTGACAATGTTTGCCAGCTCATCCGTTACTTCTGGGGACAGAGGGAGCCTGGAGTTTCATTCAGTCATGCCACCATTTGTTTTGTTTGCGGCAAAAAGCTTTATTGTTTCCACTTGGTCCAAGGCTTGGGAGAGGGCTCCTGGGTGGTTAAAAAGCTGTCTC
>NW_028025834.1:0-622 GCF_054177405.1 Leptonychotes weddellii
ATCCAGAATAATGTTTGACCAAATATCTGGGCACCATGGCTCAGCCAAGTTGACACATGAATTAACCATATCTCAACTTCATTCATCAAAACAGAAATCCAAGTCACAGAGAGCTGTTGGTCGGTGCCCAAGGATGCAGATTGGGCAAAGCCAGGCCCAGGACACAGGGTTCCTGCTTCCTTGCCTGGTGCATCCTCTGTCCCCTGCCTTTCCTTCCTCTTCCCCATCACTGTCCCTCCTCCCTTCCCATCCAGGCCCTCTGCCTTCATTTCCCCTCCTACCCATCACTGTCCCCATCCATCCTCCCTTCCCATCCCACCGTCCTCCTCTCCTTCTTCTCTTCCCCATTAATATCCCTCCTCCTTTCCCATCTAGCCCCTCCTCCCCTTCCTCTACCCTATCACTGTCTCTCCTCCCTTCCCTTCCTACCCTCCTCCTCCATTCCCATTACTGTCCCCATCCCTCCTCCCTTCCCATCCAGACCCATCTTCTCCCTTTTAACCACTTTCTTCTCCTACCAGCCATAACCCACCTGCTTCCCTCTACCCCTGAGCTTCTTACCTGTGCATCTGCCTTCTTTGTCTCCACAGAATTAGGAATTGGGGGCTGGAAGCTGACACTT
>NW_028025835.1:0-622 GCF_054177405.1 Leptonychotes weddellii
CCCCCCCTCAGATCACTCCTGCAGTTTTGGATTCTGTTTTTCTTAGTGGTATATCAGAAGCATTTTTCTGGGACATTTAAAAACCTTTGAGATATTTTAAGTACTTCCTAATATTCCATAGTGACGCCCCATGCAGTGGCACTTTCTGCAGTGATGGACGTGTTTGATCCGTGTGCTCACACGGCAGCCACTAGCCACGTGAGGCTGTTGAGCACCTGCCGTGTGGCTGACTTGACCGAGGAACCGAATTTTTATTGTAAGCTGTGTACTCACATGCAGCTAATGATTCCTGTGTTACTGCGGTTGTATCGCCCGGGATATGTTCTACTTTATGATGAGTCAGACGGCCTAGATTCGAATTCCCACCTCCTCCATGACCTTGGTCAATCTGCTTCAGTTCTCTGAGATTCAGTGTCCGTATCTGTTAAAGAAAACTGAAGACGGTAGTATCTCTGCAAAGGGCTGTCGCTGTTGTTGAGGACACTGCTGATGTAATAGGTATTATTGAGCTCTGGCATTTCTTTTTTTTTTTATTATTATTATTTTTTTTATTTTTAAAGATTTTATTTATTTATTTGAGAGAGAGAAGGAGAGAGAGAGCATGAGAGGGGGGAGGGTCAGA
>NW_028025836.1:0-622 GCF_054177405.1 Leptonychotes weddellii
CTAAAATACCAGTCTTCAAATGATGAAGTGCCTGTTACAAACTTATAAATTATAGGACTCAGTATGTTCTATCAGAATTCAGTGACTGTCTTGACCTAAATTTCTGTTGTTATGTAACTTCAAGTGAGCTGAGAATGTAACCCCTAAAATGATATTAGATGGCATAATTCCTTTAGTTAAGCATTCTTCGACCATAGAACAATTTTAAATTAAGTATAGAAGTGTGTTTAAGAGAATCAAAACAATCTTACTAATGTTTTTGGTTAGATGATACATCTATATTTGGTATTTCTAAAATATTACTAATGTTTAAGGGAACTTGATGTATTAAAATGAGAGATGAGGTAATTCCAATTTAAAATGCATAATGCAGTAGCTGATTTTTAACTATTGTTTACTCACATACAATGGGTATAAAAGCTTTGAATATGAAAGAGGATTAAACATTGCTATGTTTCTGTGCATTTTTTTAAGATTTTAAAAAATATTAAGTATTTTGGAAAGTTTTTTTTTTTTTAATATTTTCATTTATTTATTTGACAGAGAGAGACACAGTGAGAGAGGGAACACAAACAGGGAGAGTGGGAGAGGGAGAAGCAGGCTTCCCGCGGAGCAGGAAGCC
>NW_028025837.1:0-622 GCF_054177405.1 Leptonychotes weddellii
CTGAGTATGCACTGCCTTACGAAGTACTGTACTGGTCTACTGAGTATGCACTGCCTTCCTGAGTATGCACTGCCTTCCTGAGTATGCATTGCCTTACGAAGTACTGTACTGCCCTACTGAGTATGCTTACTGAGTACTGCACTGCTTTCTTACTGAGTACTGCACTGCCTTCCCGAGTATGCACTGTCTTCCCGAGTACTGTACTGCCTTCCTGAGTACTGTACTGCCTTCCTGAGTATGCACTGTCTTCCTGAGTACTGTTCTGCCTTCCTGAGTATGCACTGTCTTCCTGAGTACTGCACTGCCTTTCTGAGTATGCACTGCCTTCCTGAGTATGTATTGCCTTACGAAGTACTGTACTGCCCTACTGAGTATGCTTACTGAGTACTGCACTGCTTTCTTACTAAGTCTGCACTGCCTTCCTGAGTATATGCACTCTCTTACTGAATACTGCACTGTACTGAATGAAGGTGTCCATATCCACACCCTGCCTGGCACTGAGTGAAACAAGTTAGGGAGGAAAAGAGGAGAGGCCCAGAAGTTTAAACTTGTCATCTGATCCCTTCATGCCCCTGCTCTCTTCCTGCTTTCATTGTGGGCAAATTTTACGATGTCCTGGTGA
>NW_028025838.1:0-622 GCF_054177405.1 Leptonychotes weddellii
GGAGGAGCATGTGGCTCTTGATCTCGGGGTCATGGTTTTGAGCCTCACGTTGGGTGTAGAAATTACTAAAGAAAATAAACTTTAATTAATTAATTAATTTAATTAAAATCATTGGCTTGCCTTGACTATGCATGGGTAGACTTCCCCTTCTCGCAATCAGGTGGGGCCCAGGGAGCTTCCACTCTTGAAATTTGCAGGCGGTGCTGGAAAGCCTGGTGGGTAGTGACCCGGGGTTTCGGTGGGAAGTGACCGGGGTTTCCGTGGCAGATGGGTCTGCTAGAGTCAGCGTGGAAAATGTGCTGCTGAGTAGTGGTGCCTGCTGAGCAGTAGGAGAGATCACCAAAGGCCTCCATGAGTGTGGATGAGCGCTCCCCTGCAAGAAGGGGGGTGTGCTGCGTCTGCTGGGTGCAGGGCACCACCATGCAGCCCCAAGCTAGAACTCGAAATCCACCATAAGCCCTGCCCCCTTGCCGCCCTGTGCCGCTCAGACGGTCTTTGGCACGGTTCCTACAAAAGGGGCCCTGCCTGGGAGGCTTTTTATTTTTGCTGTCTCTTCCTTTTCTGTTTTTTTTTTTTTCCCCCCGGGGTGGGGAGGCAAAGGCTGTCCCCAAGCCACAGTGAC
>NW_028025839.1:0-622 GCF_054177405.1 Leptonychotes weddellii
ATACAAGTTAGTGGAAACCTGAGTTAATGGGTGCCATGTTTTTAACTTATCTTAGTGACTTTATAAAACATCTCTTAATCTAAATCTTGTTCATTGCTGATGACTTGAACCTATGAAATCGCTGAGTTTCCTAACTATAATCAGACCCAAATACTTTCCTTAAATACTATTTAATTAAAAAAATATAAATAGGGGTGGAGCAAGATGGCGGAGGAGTAGGAGACCCGGATTTTGTCTGGTCCCAGGAATTCAGCTGGATAGGGATCAAACCATTCTGAACACCTACGAACACAACAGGAGATCGAAGAAAAGAATAGCAACAACTCTCTGAACAGAAAAGCGACCACTTTCTGGAAGGTAGGACGTGCGGAGAGGTGAATCCGAGGTGATATTCGGGAGGATAGACAGCGGGGGAGGAGGCCTCTGTCAGCTGCTTCTGGCAAGTGATAGAGCAGCGGAGCACAAAATGGGAACTTTTAGAAGTCGGCTCTGCTGAGGGACGTCACTCCAGAGGCTAAGCGGGGAGTGGAAACCTCGTGGGACAGTGTGGTCTCAGGACCTTTGGGGTCACAGAAGGACCAGGGATGTCTGAGTGCGGCAGAGCTCCCAGGTATCAGAGCAG
>NW_028025840.1:0-622 GCF_054177405.1 Leptonychotes weddellii
AAGTTATTGCTAATACTAATATAAATACTCAGTACCTATTACAGTATAGTCCTTGCTTCTTTTCTATTCTATTGGTTTTCTCTGAGAAATTTCATCTGATATACAATTTCAGAGAAGTGCCACTACCTCTTTCCAGACAGATGTAATCTGCTTAGATCAATCAATGTCTCCACACCAGACTGACTCTTTTGATGGGAGCAGAATGTCCGCATGCTCACACAATAGATATGGGGTTGGGGGCGCGAAAGAGGGGGAGGGTAGGAGAGGCAGCTTACAAATTATTAAAATATAGATATTTTCATTCCAAATTTCATCAGAAGAGAAATGCCTACGAAGATCAAAGACACATTATCAGTTTTTTTCAGATAATTACTTTTAACAGGAAGAGATTTTTCCACGAAAATAGGAATTGAGACATTTTGAAAAACATATTGCTACTGAGCATCTACTTTCTGACAGGTATCATGTTTCAGGTTGAGGAGGGAGAAATAAAAGCAGACATTTTCAATCATGTAATAAATGCCAGAAGAGGCTGAACAGATGGCATAACGAGCACACAATTAAGAGAAAAAAGTCTCACGTGATCAGGGAAAGCTCCCTGAAGGAGGTAAAATCTAAACTA
>NW_028025841.1:0-622 GCF_054177405.1 Leptonychotes weddellii
AATACCGAGAGGAAAACAGTATTAATTTCTATCTACAATGACTGCCTGAGCCTGAGGCCTGCTGTGTCTTTGTATCCAGAGAGGAGTGAACGACATGCGGTCGATGCTTCCTCCTCAGTCAGGATCACACTAGAACGAAGTGTGGTCTGATGATGTATCTGAGGACCAGAAAACTGTGTGGTTCCCCGGTGTCCATGCCCCACCCACACTTTGGGACAACAGACATAACTATCCCCTCTCATGGGGCAGTGTTCACTGTGAGAAGCCCTCCTCCTCCAGAACATGAGCACTTGGCAGGCCTGGGGGCCTCCGTGTGCCCAGCATCTAGCCAGGTACGTGGCAGCAGGCTGAAAGAAGCAACCAACGCTTATAGACTCAAAACTTTAATCAGAGAACCTAAGAGAACCAAAACGCACACATGAAGGGCATTTCCGCACTGCCCCACAGCAACACAGGTCAGTAGTTACAGAGACTGCCCCCCACCATGGCTGCCAATTTTCCACAGGGCCTCTGACCTCTCTCTTTGATGTCAAAACTCTCCTTGAACACACTCATCAGTTCGAGTTCCTGCCTCTGTTCTGCCCCTTTGGTAGAGAACAGGCCCGTCGCACAGACTACACAG
>NW_028025842.1:0-10700 GCF_054177405.1 Leptonychotes weddellii
ATATATATATATATATATATATATATATATATGGGAATTGGGGACCCTTTACTTAAGCTCTCTGTGCTTTCCTTTCTTCATCTGTTAATTGGAGTGATATCACCATCCTTTTACAGTCATTATATTAAGTGAAGTGATATTAGTAAAGGACCTGAAATCTAAAAATCCATAGAAGTATTAGTTATGTTGTATCTTCCATAACTTCAACTATCAACATTCCCAATGACTTACAGATATATATTCTTCTTCTGAAGGCTTTTCTGAATGCAAGTCTAATATTTAAAGTTGCTGACCTGACTTGTCTAACTAGATATCCTACCAGAATCTTACGCTAGGTATGCCTAAAACCAAATTAATGACTCCTGTAGCCCCCTTAAACATTGATTCTTTCTGACTTCTATATTTATGTAAAGCTACCATTGTTTTTCTTTTCTTAAAATCTCAATATGTTTTCTCTTTCACATTTCACATTCAATTACTTATTGATTACTTGATTAATGTCTCTATTATATTCTTACCATTTCAGCTGACCAGGAAGGCAAATACATCTAATATTTTTAAAGTTTTTCTAACATTAACTGTGATCTTAATGAAGCTATTCAAATAGTGGCCATTGTATCAAATGGAGATTACATATGCTTTTCATTTCTCACACTGCTATTTTGAGAATTAATTGATAGATGTGAATATATTGCAAGAACACAATATAAATACAGAGGCATAGTGATTAATTCAAAACTTTCATTTGCTAATGAGAGAAGCCGCAATGTAAATTGGTTTCAGAAAAACCAAGGGTAGTGGTTCTTATTGGTTCATATAATTAAAAAGTATAGAGATAGAAATTTCCTTAAGTATGGCTGGGTCTAGTACTCAAATGGTGTCATGGAGGCTCATTCTTTCCATCTGCCTGTCTTTGCTCTGCTTTCCTCTCTGTAGTTTTCATTTTCAAGGAGGGTCCTCTAAAGGTGATGTTACTACCTTCTGCAGCTACTGGGACAGATTTTTACCTTTTCAATAAATCCAGTGGATTTAATCAAAATCAAAACAAAACAAAAACTGAGATCTGAATGTCACTGCTTTTGACTAGCTTAGCTTATTTGACATGACTATAGTGAAGCAATTGTTGTGTCTGGGAGTATTCGATGATATGATTGACTAGAGCAGGTTATAGGACAAACTGTGGAGCAGAGTGAAAGTGAGAAGGGGAAGAGTAATTCCATACTTGAATATGGCTGATGTTGATAAAAGAAGGCAGGAGTAGATGCTAAGAAGTCAAAACAACAGGTGGTCAATATAGGTAGTAATATTATCAGCATTAGTTTTAAAAGTCAGAGTTCTTTATTATATTCAAACCATTGACATTGAAATATCACATTAAAGTATAATTATGCATATCTTTATTTCTTGTTTCAAATGTTTTTCACTTTATTTCATATTATCTGATCTAGCTGTGCTATTGAGAGGTGGTATAACTTGGTGGTTAGGAATTCAGGCCTTGGGCAGGTTTGTTTTTGAAACTTTTTTGACCTTGACCACACTTTGTTTCTTTTCAATGTGGAAGTTACTTTATCTACCTTATAGTGAAATGCCTGAAACACAATAGAAAGGAAATAATATAAAAGAAGTTTATACAATGAATCATGGAACACTACATCAAAAACTAATGATGTAATGTATGGTGATTAACATAACATAAAAAAAAGTTTATAAACTGTGGAAGGAGCCGAGATGCCCTTCAACAGACGAATGGATAAAGAAGATGTGGTCTGTATATACAATGGAATATTACTCAGCCATCAGAAAGGATGAATACCCACCATTTGCACTGACATGGATGGAATTGGAGGGGTTTATGCTAAGTGAAGTAAGTCAAGCAGAGAAAGACAATTATCATATGGTTTCACTCATACATGGAACATAATACATACCCCATGGAGGGGTACAGGGGAAAGGGGGGAAATCTGAAGGGGGAGAAATCAGAGAGGGATATGAACCATGAGAGACTATGGGCCCTGGGGGAGAGGGGGTTAACAGGGTGATGGGAATTAAGGAGGGCATGTGTTGTGATGTGCACTGGGTGTTATACGTAACTAATGAATCATTGAACACTACATCAAAAACTAATGATGTACTATACAGTGGCTAACTGAACATAAAAAAAAAAAGTTTATACTTTTTTACAACAAATCTATTTGGGAAATAACCATATCATATTTTTATAAGTGAAGTTACCAAAGGTTTGTATGGTATTAGTTTTGTGTTTTTGGATTTCCCATTAGGAAATATAATAATCCACCAGTATAATACTGAGATACTAGAATGTTGTAAGTTGAGACATTGTCTTTAGATACCTAGTATTTTCTTTAAATTCAGGATGGAATTATTTCTTTAAGTAAATTTTCCCCTCTAATTATACAGGCTTCATATGATAAATTCATAAACCATTGCATCTTTGAAACATGGGACTCAGTAGAGTCATGTAATTCAGAACTCAGCAAATCTCTTGCTAAGAAGAACTGTGATAATCTCAGTATATGGGCTTCAAAATACATAAGATTGTAGAGGAGACATAATATAGATGACAGTGTGTTTTTGAGGATGTTATAATCCAGGTGAAGAGGTAAAACATACCTGAAAAGATAAAGCTCGGTATAAAAGCAGCAGATGCTATTTATCAATGTAAGATAGAGATTTTGGTTAGACATATGATTGTCTAAAGTTAGGTCAGGCTTATTGATTTATCAGTATAAACATATGAAAATAAAGCCAAAATATTGGTCATAATTACACCATTGTATTGATACGTCACTTTAGAATATAAGAAACATTTTATGACCGAAATATTTCTATTTTAAAAATTGTTATGTATTTATCAGTTTTTAGTTACATTAATCAAGGAAAAAATAAGAATTAGGAATTTCTATTTAGGGATAAGTATAAATTTGTCAGCAGAGCAAGTGATAGGGAGAAAATATCTAATCTTTTAGGAAGGAAAGCTACATTCTGAGCTCTGTGGTGGGAAAGAATCAGATTTTTTCTCTTATTGATATATCTAAAGTTCATCTTAATTTGGAAAATAAAGGTGTGGATTTTGTTTTTTAGTTTAGTCTGGTAGGTAGCTAAATACCATGGAAAGAATAACTTTGCTAGAAAAATAGAAAAATCTATATGATCCAAAAAGAGTCTGTACAATTTTCAAATAATTTGATCATAAGCATAGAATGTTGAGATCGAAGCTTTAAGTGTGAAGCTTTATAAATAAAATGGTAATATTAAAGATATATCCACATATCTAGCCACTAAGCATGTTACTCAAACCTATATATTTCTCAAATCACAGTTAACGTACAAATGAGTGCCTAATGAGCTGTATATAAAATTCAAACTCTCAAGAGAATAAAAGAGTACTGCTTCCATGATAGGTTATGCATTTCATTTTGTGCTTTCATTAGAAATGTGTTTATTGAAATTCATGTACTTTGTACATACTATGGCTCAATATCTGAAGTGAAGGGATTTTATGGCCATTGTAAATTTAGAAATAAAAAGGTAAGAGGAAGAGAGAAATAATTCTGTTATTTTTTGTTCACTTCCGTGTTTTTGTTTTATTTTATATAGAGAAATCTAAACTTCCTAAGATACTTGATTTATTGTTTCAGTTTGTGAAAATGAGGCATTATGTAAACATCTTGTCATTCACTCAAAGTTTCAAGGCCTCCTCGTAATAATGCTTCATGTCGTTGACGTGAAGAAGGTTCTTTGAGCTACTTCTGAAAGGGCACAGTTGCTATCATTTAGTACAGAATGTCTTATTTTTTAAGAATGGCTAAAACCTATTTTACTCTTAGAGCGTACTTGACACAAATTTAAAGTTCTATCAGCGTTTTATTTAGTTTTATGTGAATGAATAATGTATATATGTTAAATCTGGAAAAAATTAAGTACTCTCTAATGTCATCTATAAAGTTATCACACAAACTGTAGTTGTACTAGAGACGCATCAAAGAATCCGAGTATTGACTAATCCCCGACTTTCTTTTACAAATTTCAGGGGGATATATTTATTTGTCCTTTCAGGTAGACATTTATTCATTAATTTAATCCACCAGATATAGGTAATTCTTGAGTATTTGCTTTGATCTTCACAATGTGCTCCCGGCTGGGGTTTTTAAGTAAACAACAGGTGCTGTCTTTCAGGAAGACTTTAGAGTGTAGTCAGGGAGACATGCTAATTGATTAATTACAACAAGAAATACAAGATTGTGGATGTGACAATGGTTGTAATGTAGAGGTATATCATGTAATGAGGGCTTATAGTAAGGAGCTTTAACTTAGCCAAGAAGGTCAGGGAAAACTTCCCTAAGGAGGTGACACAAGCTAAGATCTGCAGGATATTAGTTCAGTAAGTGAGGAAGCAAAGGAGGACTTTATCAGCAGAGGGAAAAGCTTGTTCAAACACTTTCTGATGTCTGGGAGCAGGGAAAACTTGAAAGAAGACTGGTGGGAATAAAAACAAGCTAAAAACATGTCTTTTAAAGCAGAGCCCAGGTGACATGTGGGGACAGTGGTGTGATAGAGCCGGCTTGGGAGGCAAGTTTGTTACTCTTTTTCTCCCAGCTCCAGACCCGGTGATCTCACACTGGAAAGTTGAAATCAGCTGCAGCAGGTGTATTTATACCCTAGTAATTGGCAAAGCCTGGAGATCAGGGCTTTTCCCTTCCCCAGAGAGCTGGCTAACCATTTACTAGCACAACACTAATCAAGGACAGGTTGAGAGTCTATTAGTGAGGCCCGTAGTGAGGGGTGACAGTAGCTTGGACTAGAGTGCTGGCATTAGGATGGTGAAATATGAAAAGAGAACTGAGCCAATAATTATCCTGGAACCTAGGCAAATTCAGTAAAGTTATTAAACTAAAACTTACAGCATATTATTAAGCACTCACAGTAAGGATAAAGAAGAAATATCTGTACTGCCAATTGTCATTATGATAAAGTAATGTAATACTGTGATGATCTTACCATGTTATTTTGGAATTAGTAATAGTTTAGTCAAGGAGGAGTTTTGATATTCTTGTAATTTCTGTTGAGTGCTATCAGTAGCACTATATAAATGTGAAACATATATATATAAATGTGCTTTGCACAGAATTCTTTTCTGAATCCTTTTCGCTGATTCTCCCTAAAAATGCACATAAATATGAAGAAGTGCCACTTACATCCTTATGTAAATAGTATGATTCCTTAGTAATAATTTTCCCTCCTGCATTTGGTCTCTAGTTTTCATTTACCATCTTGGTTTCTTAAATCTCTCCAATTCAGAAAAAAAAAATCAGAAACTGAGGCATGGTATAAATGGAATCACATAGGTTGTGGTCTTTTGTGTCAGGCCTCTGTTTTTTAGCATGTTTTTGAGATTCATTCCCATCGTTGCCTGTGCCGTGGTCATGCCCTTTCATTAGGGAGCAGTGTTGGCATGGGATGGATGTGGCACAGTTTGAATATTCATTTAGATTTGTTCTCTCTCTTTTTTTAAGATTTATTTATTTATCTGAGAGAGAGAGAGTTGGGAGGGGGGAGGATCAGAAGGAGAGAGAGTCTTAAGCAGACTGTACGATGAGTGCAGAGCCCCTCATGGGGCTTGATTTCGCCACCCTGAGATCACGACCTGAGCCAAAATCAAGAGTCAGATGCTTAACTGACTGCGCCACCCAGGCGCTCCCAGCTCTGTTCTCTTTTGGCTACACTTTGCAAATTCACTGAATCACAAAACTACAGGACCTCTGGGTATGTATAGGGGGATCATAATGACCATCTTTATCCAGCCCCACCCTTATACTACTCATATCCAATGCTTGGTTCACAGCCCATGAAGATGTTGCCCAACCCCTGCTTGCACACCTCCAATGACAGGTAGCTCATTCCCTTAGAGGGCAGCTTTTTTTGTCATGGCCACCCTGGCCTGTTAGAATACTCTTCTTCATTTTTAGCTCAAATCTACCTCCCTGGATCATTCCTACAGAGGTCCTGGTTCTCATGCTGGGACCATTCAGAGTCCATCTCCCTCCTCCCCACCATAGGCCTTAGGGATCCAGAAGGCAAAGCCTCTACTCAGCAGTGTGCTGATAATGTTTAACTTACAGGGCTAGTTTAGTTATTTTTGTTGGTGTATAATATTCTATGATATAAATATATCAAAATGTATCCAATCTTTTATATATATACAAGTTATACACACACATATCTATCTATCTATCTATCTATCTATCTTTCTAGCTTACAATGGCTTACAATGTTTGCTTTATAAGCAGTCCTGCTATGACCATTCATGGGCTCTTGGAGTTGGTATGAACTTTCTCTGGAAGTAGGATGGCAGAGTTGTAAGGCATATACATCTTTCACTTAGTGCTAAATCATCCTCTAGGCGCCCCGTCATATACACCCTTGCCCACTTAGATAGGCAAAAGTATAAAGCCTTCCAAGGCTTATGAGTGTGAATGGCATCTCGTGGTTTTGATTTACATTGACTTATTTTCTCATTGACTTTTTGACTTATTTACATTGACCCTTATGATTTACATTGACCCTTGCAAAGTTGAGCATCTTTGCAAGGGTCTATTGGGCATTTGTGTTTCATGTTCCATAAATTGCCTTTTATCCATTTCTCTATTGGGGGATTTGTATTTCTCTTGTCTTTGTTTAGAGAAGTTCTTGTATAGTATGATTTCCAAAGTTGAATTGCTATATGCATTGCAAATCATTCTTTCGGTTTGTGGGAAATTGCTATATGCAGTGCAAATCATTCTTTTGGTTTGTCTTTTAATAAGTTGTGACTTTTAATAAACAATTTTTAATTGGAAAAAAGAACTGTAACTGAGGCATGATAAATATCAGGATACCACTATGAATATAAAACAGCCCTCTTCCCATGCAGTTTTCTAAAAGAATTGGCACCAGTTTGTGATTTTGGCCAGTTCCAGGTAGAAACAGCTATTAGAAGAGATAAGTGAAGAGATTTCTGAGGGAGAGAGCTGTTGCCTGAATGTGAGTCTCCCCCATAGCCTAATGAAGGGTCTTCAAAAGAATTGTTCGGAGAGTTTGGCATGTGTTCTCTGCAGTTGGAGACACAAAGGAGAGTTGGCTGATTTATGCCTGAGAAAACTGAGGCCAACTGTGGACTGGAATCTGATATCTGACCAGATCAGCTGGAGGTCGAACATGGCCGGGCCCACTGGGAAAGCAGCACCTTCTTGAACTCCCAGAGTTGGTCAGGGAGCTCAGGTTTTTGTGACTTATCTGGAGCATCAGGAAACCTAGGAAGTAGAGGCAGAAGACACCCATCCATCCTTGGTAAGGGAACAGCCAGAGAGTGACCCTGAAGAGACCACTTGTGTGTCTATCACTAGGCCTTGGAACCAAGCAAAATCTCCTTAAAACTCTTCTGGCCTACAGAGTACCCTTCTCCGCCTCTTATTCGGTGGCAGGAGGACATTGGCTGTGCAGCTGAGGAAGCTTACCTGCACTGGGGCCCTTCACAAGGCCCTAGAAGGGATCCTGGGATTTTTTTTTCCTCTTCTTCTTCTTATTTATTAGTTTCCAAATAGACCCCTCCAGGTTTTGTAAACTCCAGGCCTCACAAAACCTTGATCTGTCCCTTAGTACTACCGCTCTTTGATCGAGGCAGTCAGGATACTTGCCTTGGGTTCTGCACTTGAGAGAATTGAGTTATGTCCCTTCTCCGGCTCTGCCTCTTTCTGCAAGGCATGAGTTCCAAAGAGCCCAGGGTTCCCACTCAATAGGGGCCTGTACCTCCATCCCCCACCATGCTCAGAATTCCTTGCTCCAGTAGCCCTGAGTCCTCCCCTTTAGGGTGTGATACCCATGGCCTGTGAGGCTGAAGAGGAGCAGCTGATCACTGGCAGAGGTGGACAGAGCTTTGAGGGGTGGTGGGGGCATTCTCTCTCTCTGGCCTGTGAGACCCTGAATATGTGGGAAGAAGCCCAAGGTGGGAAGGAAAGAGGGGCAGGCTAGGTGTTCGATGAATTAAGCTATACTGATTGATACCACCTGTGAGTGGATCCTTCTGTGTTTCATAGCATCTATTTACCTTTTGGAAGATGTGCTCGCATCAGTCACTGGTTTATTAAATAAATTTAAAAAAAGACGCAGGAAAGTTAATTGTTTTCAAACTTCATGTGTTAGGCAAGAATCTGTGGGTTTTAATGCTAAATAAATAAATAAAAATCCCCAGAGAAACCACTCCCCTCGACTGAGTGTTGTTATTTCATTTTTCTGCTGTTTATTCCTCCTTACTGAGTCATAATATCTGGTCGCTTGTGCAGACAATTTGTCAAGTCAAGAAATCGTATTATAGCATTTACATCTGGTTTGACAATCTTTCTTTATACACCGAACACACAATTGCTATTATTTGGATAAATTGGGACAGACTGATAAGATGACTGAAATGTTTCAGTTCACCAGTGCGGTACCATACCATTGTACTCTTTGCCGCGCAATGTAAATGCAATTTATCAGATCATGGGGAAAGACTGCAAGTGCATCACCGTTGTGCAAGTAGCTCTTTTTTTTTTTTTTTAAAGATTTTATTTATTTATTTGACAGAGAGAGACACAGCGAGAGAAGGAACACAAGCAGGGGGAGTGGGAAAGGGAGAAGCAGAATCCCCGCTGAGCAGGGAGCCCGATGTGGGGCTCGATCCCAGGACCCTGGGATCATGACCTGAGCCGAAGGCAGACGCTTAACGACTGAGCCACCCAGGCGCCCCTGTGCAAGTAGCTCTTAAGCAACGTCCAACTGCACCTGCTACCCCATGGAAAAATTCTGTTTTCAGATAAATGAAATACACTTCATTTGAATTTATTCTGTAGTGTAGATGGTAGCATAAATTACTTAATAACACTATAAATGATTCAATATTAATTTACCGTTTTTCCCCTTCCAGGGGAGATAGGCTAGTAGAAAAATGAAAAGGTTTGAAATCTAACATATTTCTACTTAGTAGCCAGATAACATGGTGCAGGTTACTAATTTTATTGAAGTCAAGTACCCTCATAGAAAACACAAGCAAACTAGCACCTGCTTCGTAAGGTTGTTTTTAGTGTTCGGTGTTCTGGTGTAATAATTCCAGGTGCAAAGAAGAAAAACAATAACAAGCACTGATTTAATAGCTCGTGTATGAAAAAGTTGGGGGTGAGACTAGGGCAGAGGGCCTATAAAAATACATGATGTTGTATGGAATTTATGATTTTAAAATTTCCTAAAATTTACCTACTCATAACATGTGATTATCTGCTTATTTTTAAAGGAAGTGATACACTTTTTCATGGTTATATTTGAGTGTCTTTTACAACAAATGTTGCCTTTTTAAAATCTTCTGTAATATGTAGAATATTAAGAATTAATACGTATTCAAAAATACTGGATAATTTGATTAATTTTTATTTATGTTTGAGGTGAAATACATTGTCTGATTTAGAATGTAAAGCCAACCATCAGAGTTGTTTGACACTATCAAACTGAAAATAAAGTTAGGTTGGATTAATGCATAGCCACTGTTAATATTAATTTAGTAAATATTTGAATAATAGTGATTTTTGAAGATGTCACATGGAATTCAAACAGTAATTTTATCCTACAGATTGAAAAGAAAGATCTCTGAACTATGAGTCTGGAAACTTGACTCCCATGTCTGAGACAGGACAGGGCTGTTTGTATTTCTAAACTGTAGTTGTCTGTAAAACGAACATTGGCAATGCAAACTTCACTGAGAAGTTTTAGGAGTAAAATTCTAAGAAAACATGTTGTAAAATGTGAAGGAGCCTATTTTCCTTCTCTGTTTTTTAGAGGTATCTATAATAAACATTCATGAATATTTTCAAATCTCTTCGAATTAAAGAATCCCTATGATTGGGGCGCCTGGGTGGCTCAGTCGTTAAGTGTCTGCCTTCGGCTCAGGTCATGATGCCAGGGTCCTGGGATCGAGCCCCACATCGGGCTCCCTGCTCAGCGGGAAGTCTGCTTCTCCCTCTCCCACTCCCCCTGCTTGTGTTCTTTCTCTCTCTGTGTCTCTCTCTGTCAGATAAATAAATAAAATCTTAAAAAAAAAAAAGAATCCCTATGATTGATGGAAACATCAAGGTATTTGTAGAATGATGAACTCTCCCATGCATTCCTATATTATTTGAATACCTGTTTAGTAGTAGTTATTTGACAAAAAATATAATTGCCTATATTTTGTGCAGTCTCTCACCAGACATCGAAGACTGGTATTTTTTGAAGATAGATATTTTCTATCAATCTTTTCTGTTTTTTTAATTAATTTATTTATTTTTATTATGTTATGTTAATCACCATACATTACATCATTAGTTTTTGTTGTAGTGTTCCATGATTCATTGTTTGCATATAACACCCAGTGCTCCATGCAGTATTTGCCCATCACCAGGCCAACCCATCCGCCCACCCCCCTCCCCTCTAGAACCCTCAGTTTGTTTCTCAGAGTCCATCGTCTCTCATGGTTCATCTCCCCCTTCATTTTTCTCTTCCTGCTATCTTCTTTTTTTTTTTTTTCTTAACATATACTGTATTATTTGTTTCAGAGGTACAGGTCTGTGATTCAACAGTCTTACACAATTCACAGCGCTCAGCATAGCACACACCCTCCCCAATGTCTATCACCC
>NW_028025843.1:0-622 GCF_054177405.1 Leptonychotes weddellii
GACTGCCTTCGGCTCAGGTCATGATCCTGGAGTCCCGGGATCGAGTCCCGCATCGGGCTCCCTGCTCGGCAGGGAGTCTGCTTCTCCCTCTGACCCTCCTCCCCCTCATGCTCTCTGTCTCTCATTCTCTCTGTCTCAAATAAATAAATAAAATCTTTAAAAAAAAAAAACAAAGAAAAGGATTGTATGAGACACACAATAAAGGGCAGTAGGAGGCCAGGCAAAGGCTGAGAATGGTAAGAAAGGCAACGAAATCCTCAAGGAGAGAAGATGGTGAATGCTGAAGACAAACATTCTGGGAGGAATAGGAATATAAAGGAATAAAGGTACATTGAAGATCTTTAATTTCTTAAATATCTTATATTTACCAATATCTTATATTAATGAAGATCTTAAAATATGAATGAAGACCTTAAGATAGTAGGTTTAAGAAATTAAATATCTTCAATGTACCAACATTGATTTTATCATCCGGCCTCTCACTTTTAGGAAGTTTCTGTCTCCTGGAGTCCCGGGGAGAGAAGCAGCAAGTGCTCTTTTTCCAGATGCTTCCATTCTGAACAGTGGCTTATCAATGGCTTTTGTGTTTATGGTTAGGCAAGTCCTACCATGGGCTGGTCAT
>NW_028025844.1:0-622 GCF_054177405.1 Leptonychotes weddellii
TCTGATTCCCATGCAGCATCGTTCTCCAGGAACATCCCCTTTTCTACCCGCAGCCACATTTTCTGCAAGTTTTCACAATGCTTGAGGCAGAATGCTGCGTGCACCATGTCCAAGGTATCTTGCAAATGCAGGGACACTTCTGTGACCTGGGCCATGGCCTCCTTCACAAGCAGCTCCTCTTGGGATTCGTAGAGACAGTACAAAATCTCCTTCGTGTCGGTCACCGAGGAGAAGGGTCTGTTCTCGGCGGACCTTATTGTGCATTCCAGTAGCTCCTGCTTGACCTCCGTGGACACCGGGCAGCCAAACGTGGTCCCCAGCTCCCTGGCCCTCTTTTCATTGGCGAGGCCGAATAGGAAGCGCCCCACGGGGGCCAGGTGGGGGTTCTTGAGTCCTTCTTCCTTGGACAGCAGCCTCTGCACACCCCCAATATTCCAGCCGGGGCTCCCCGCGTCGTGGTGGTCCTCGCTGCCCAGAACGTAGAGCGCAGCGGCCAGGAACTGCTGGACGCTCAGGTGGACGAAGCAGTAGCAGCCCTCACAGTCTCTGCCCTTCTGGAGGATGCTCCTGTCCAGGAAAGGGCGCAGGTCAGACTCGTCCATGCCCAGCCTGCGCAGGTCGT
>NW_028025845.1:0-622 GCF_054177405.1 Leptonychotes weddellii
AGGTCTTCAAGGTTTACCCCTGTTGTCACACATTGCCGGTAATATTCCCTTGTATTTATATACCATAACAGAAATTGCATCTGAGAATGAAGTGAAGTAGAGGCAAGCAGAACTGAGAGACAAAAAGAAACCTGGTAACATTTTCTGAGCCCCTGAATCTAGCCTGTCCAAAACCAGTAATACCAACTTGGACCTGCCAGTGTGGGAGCCAAATGTTCCCTTTTTGCTCAAACCAGTTTGAATACAGTTTTTGTCACTGCAACCCACAGAGACAGGATACAACATTTTCAACAAAGAAATAGCTCCATGGCTTCCTAATGTAGTATTAGAGTTCACAAACAGGAAATTCCTTAAAGAATTCTCCTTGCAAAGGATTATGATATTACAGATCAAAAGTTTCTCTTGCCCATCCCAATCCTCCACCATATCCATTTTTATCAGTCGAGTTTGTATCCTCAGAACTACTTTTTCTTCATGTTTACAAAGAGAAGATGGGTGACAGATGAATGGATAAAGAAGATGTGTTGTATATATATACAATGGAATACTATGCAGCCATCAAAAACCCGAAATCTTGCCATTTGCAATGCTGTGGATGGAACTGGAGGGTATTATGCTGAGC
>NW_028025846.1:0-622 GCF_054177405.1 Leptonychotes weddellii
GAGAGGGAAGAGGGCAGAGGGGGAAGCAGACCCCCCGCTGAGCAGGGAGCCCGACGCGGGACTCGATCCCAGGACTCCAGGATCATGACCTGAGCCGAAGGCAGTCGCTTAACCAACTGAGCCACCCAGGCGCCCAAGGAGAGAGACTCTTAAGCAGACTCAGTGCTGAGCGCGGAGCCCCATGTGGGGCTGGATCTCATGACCCTGAGATCATGATCTGAGCTGAAACCAAGAGTCAGATGCTCAATGGACTGTGTCACCCAGGCACCCCAGGTTTGGATTTTAAAAACATCATTTGGGCATCCAAGTGAGATGATGGTGGCCAGAACTAAAACAGTCATAAATGATGGAGTTGGGGAAGAACAGACTTGAGATTTGTTTAATAGGTAGACTCAACAAACTCTGGAGATTGATGAGTGTGAGGTGCGTGGGAGAGGGAGATGTCAAGATGACCCTCACATTTCAAGCACAAACAACTAGGTAGATGTAGGAAGCACTGGCTAGGTTTGGGGCCCATCAAGTTTGAGAGCTATGAAAATTCAAGGGGAGATGTTGTACTTAGTGTCAGTAAAGAGGCAGAGAGGACCATCTGCTGAGATGGAAAGGTGGGGGACCGAGCAGG
>NW_028025847.1:0-622 GCF_054177405.1 Leptonychotes weddellii
TCTGTGGGGATGGATGTTAACTTATTATGGTAATCATTTCACAGTGTATATATCAAATCATGTTGTACACCCAAAACTAATACACTGTTAGGTGTCAATTATAGCTCAATAAAAAATAACCATTTGCATACCTAAAAAAACACCACAGACTAGACATGTGCTCAGCACGTAGCCCGCCAGGTGTCATTTGGTAATTTATCTCAAAAGAAATGAAAACTTAAAATTCACACAAAACCCTGTACATGCAGGTCCATGACAACTTTATTTGTAATAGCCCCCAAACTAGAACAACCCAGAGAGTTCTCTAGCAGGTGAACGGTTCCAGCCATAAAAAGGAGTGAACTGCTGATACGTGCTGCAGCTTGGAGGGCTCTCCAGGCTATTGTGTTGAGTGAAAAAGCCAGCCTCGGAAGGTTGCGTTCCATACCGTTGAGTTTATATAGCAGTCTTGAAATGACAAAATTACAGAGTTGGAGAACAGATGAATGGTTGTCAGTGGTTAGGGAGGGGAAGGGAGGCGAGTGGATGTGGCTGTAAAGCCTTGGAGTGATGGCACAGTTTTGTATTGTGACTTTGGTAGTCGCCGGTCTGTGCATCTGGTCAGACTGCATGGAATTAGATG
>NW_028025848.1:0-622 GCF_054177405.1 Leptonychotes weddellii
AGTTGAAAGTGAGCAGAGCCCGACGTGGTGCATTAGCCCTGCCGTCGGAGAGGGCAGGCTGGGTCCCCACGCCCTGGCCCCCTCCGCCCCTGAGGCCAGCGATGGGTTCAGGTCTGCGTCCAGGTCTTGCCACGCTGACTCAGGGAGCTGTGCAACAGGAGCCCGAGATGGCCCGACAATGACGGCACGTCAGGTCACACTGCAAGCTGTCGTCTCCATATCCTCAGGTCCACTCGATCGGCACATTCTGTCTCTTTGTCAGGCTACAGAGGAATGTAGATCATAGTTGGAAGCTGCTCTGTTGATTCATCTCGAGAAATTGCTACCTGGATGCGGGTAGCAGTAGTCGTCTCCGCACCTGTTTGCTGCAGAAATATCAGATGGAGTCGGATGGTTGCCTAGTGAGCAAGGAGTCAGAGTGAGGAAGTGGGGGGAGTTCCCGGCGAGTGGCTCCAAGCTAACATGGCCTGCTGCTCAAGCCCCGTGTTGCCGGGGGGATCAGAAACACTGCAGTCATTGGCTACAACCCCCAGTGGTCCTCTCCGGAGCGTGGCCTTGCCAGTGAAGCAAGCTCCCTCCCCCCAGCAGCCTTGGCACTGCCCGCATAAGCTTTCGTGATTGC
>NW_028025849.1:0-622 GCF_054177405.1 Leptonychotes weddellii
AAGGACTTGGGTTCAAGTCTTAGTTTCTACATTTACTGACTTTGTAACTGCCTAGAAGGTTGTTTGCTTTGGGTATCAATTTTCTCAACTCTGAAGTAAGAACTACAATGTGGAGGCTTTGGTGTGCCTGGGTGGGTCAGTCAGTTAAGCATCTGCCTTTGGCTCAGGTCATGATCTCAGGGTCCTCGGATCGAGCCCCGCATCAGGCTCCCTATTCATCGGGGAGTCTGCTTCTCCCTCTTCATCTCCCTCTGTCCCTAACCCTGCTCGTGCTCTCTCTCTTTCTCAAATATATAAATAATTTTTTTTAAATGTGGAGGCTTTTTTTGTGGACTGAGGGGATCCCTTATTCCAGGGCCACAACAGTACCAGGCAGATGAGAGGTAATAGTGTATCACGCTTAATACTTGTTACAGCCCTTGTGGCTTAGGACAGGTAAAGTGATTAATAGCCCAGATAGATTTATTTAAAATAAAATAAAAAAAAAAAAGGCCAAGTCAGTTATACAAGGAGAGCTTCTACTTTTTGTTGGCTCTTTTCTACTTTAGAACTTCACTTATTCCAAAGATATTTATGGAACTCTTACTTATTGACTGCCTGTGTGCTAGGCACTGAGGATAAA
>NW_028025850.1:0-622 GCF_054177405.1 Leptonychotes weddellii
GAGAACATCCAGACATTTTTTGCCTCCTGATAGAAGCACATAAATCCATTCACAAAGTATTCTTGCCAGAATATTGACCCTAAAACTAATCAACTTCTTGACCTAACTACCAATTTATAAGAAATCCAGAGAACAGGGAGCGTCTTAAATGACACCACAGGGAAACAATCAGTAAATTCCAGATGGTTAGACACTACAGAACAAATAACCCAGTTTCATCAGTAAATTCATTGCAAGGAGAAAAAGAGAGAGGGAGATCTATAGGTTAAAAGGTTCCCCAACGGATACAGCAACAAACTAACATATGAATTTTATTTGGATGATGATTCAAACAATCTAAAAGAATTATGAGACAGTCTCTCAAATAGTTAAACATAGAGTTGGCATATGATCAAGCAATTCCACTCCTAAGTATATGCCAAGAGAAATAAAAAGATATGTTCAGGGGTGCCTGGGTGGCTCAGTCGTTGGGCATCGGCCTTCGGCTTAGGTCATGATCTCAGGGTCCTGGGATAGAGCCCCGCATTGGGCTCCCTGCTCAGCGGGAAGCCTGCTTCTCCCTCTCCCACTCCCCCTGCTTGTGTTCCCTCTCTCGCTGTGTCTCTCTGTCAAATAAATAAAT
>NW_028025851.1:0-622 GCF_054177405.1 Leptonychotes weddellii
AGGAGTTTTCAGGATCCCACACCCAGGAGTCTTGGGCCAAGGGCTGGTGGCTGGGGGCATGTAAATTCCCAGGCACTTCTGGTTCTCCTAGTGCCTCGGCAAAACCGTCTCCATGAGCCCCAGGGCAGGCTTCCAAAACAGGCCTGCAGCCCTGAAACCCACCCCAGGGTAAGCTGCTGGAAGTAAAGCAGTAGCATGCGGGGGTGGGGGGGAGGGGGAGGTGCACATTGTTTTCCAAGGGAATTCGGGCAAAGCTTCAACATGACCACAATCTAAGGTGTCTTTGATGTGTTCTCAGCAATTTGTAAGCTTCAGCACTTGGGGAAGCCCTAGTAGTTGCACCACTGGGTGGGTGAGTGACCCACACACCCTCACTGAGCCCCTCCTTACGTGGAGGGGGAGCAGATAGGCTGGAGAGGACCCAGGCTCCACCAGAAGGGCTCACAGAGAGGGGTCCCCTGACCTGGTCCTCTGGAAGGGCCACAGATGGGCCTGGGTCCTGGTCTGTTCGGTCTGGAAGCTCCTCCCTCGTCTGTGCTGAGGTCCACAGCCTAGTGTGATGCTTGTCCCAGATAAATATTTGTAGACATTTATCAAACTAGTGATATTTTACTTGTTATTT
>NW_028025852.1:0-622 GCF_054177405.1 Leptonychotes weddellii
GACCTTAGGTTTGATGGCCTCTTGTTTTCCCAGCCTGTCGCCTGGGGGAGGGGTCTGCCGCTCTGTTACTCAGGCAACCCTGTTTGGGCGGAGTTGCCCTGCCCTTCTGTGGCAGGGGATGGGCTTAGCGGGAATCAGTTTTTGGAGCTTTGTTCTCTGGCTTCTTTCCTTGGTGGCTTTCCGCGTCTCTTCTGCAAGTCAGAGCAGAAGAGAATCGTTCCAACCCTGTGCCTCAGAGCAGAGAGTTCATAGTCTTTTCTTCAGTGAGCTCTCTAGGCCACACTGTCTCAGTTTCTGTCTGTGCTGCTATAAACTGCAGCGTCCTAGGTTGTGCACCCCTCTGCAGCGCCCCCAGTCCTGCCGCCAGGTCGAGGCACATCTCTGCCCTTTGTGCTTCTAAAACCACCAGCCACTCCCACTTCGCCCACATGACCCCGCCTTTCCGGGTTTCCGCCCCAGGGCCTGCCCTAAAGTCTTTTCCCCGCTGCTACTGGTCTTCGAGTCTGTGCCCCGTCTGCAGCACACAAGGCTGTCGCTCACAGGTGGTGTAGGATCCCCACAGACAGGCTCCCATCCGCTGCCGTTTATCCTCAGATATCTGCCTGCAGAATCAGGGCTCCCT
>NW_028025853.1:0-10700 GCF_054177405.1 Leptonychotes weddellii
TCCGGGCCTTGCAACCCCAAAAGGATTACTCTTGGCTCCTCCCTCCTGCGGACCAGCGGAGTTTTCCGGGTGGCAGGCCTCCCTGACCTTTCCGACCCCGCCCTAGGGTGTCCGGGAGGATTGCTCACGCCGGGCACTCGCTCTCCTAGAAAAGCCAGCACCTTCCCAGCTGGCAAACCCAAGATATGGGTCTGTTGTCCTCACCCCCACCTTCAGCTACGTCCCGGGTAGACTGAGGGCTCCAGATCCAAGACCTATATTTTTCTGTACCCTGCTTTTGAATGAAATATTGTGTATGAACCCTACTAATAGTGATTCCGGATCAAAAGAAGGACTCGTTAAAAGATCTGTCCTTTAACATTACACCATGGTGCAGAACGAATCTCCACCGATCTTAGACTCCAACTCCCCCCAGATCCTCCTGGGAGGCCACCGGAGCGCTCGGTTTCTTGTTTATCCTCCTCAAAATATTCTATGCATAGTCAAGCATACCTTTAATACCTTCACCTACGTCATTGGCAATACACAAGGGAATACCTGCCTCAAATGTCTTGTAAGAAAATTTCAAATTATGTGTGTTACATTCCAGATTAGAGTCTATGAATTATCCAACACTGTCCCGGGAAAAATAATAAATCAATATTAAGAATCCCTATTATATTTTACAGCATATACGTATGTATACATACCATCCCATATAATCTTAATAAATACTACTAAAATTCAATTTATGCTTATACTATCATTCTTGCCTTTCTTCATAGTAAAATGACGCACTAGGCCTGTCTCAGCAGCTGAAAACCAAATGCTGTATAAGATAAGCAAAACTTTTTACAGGATTCAAAGTGCTGACAACAATGTAAGGATCCGTAAGGGCCAACACTAAGTGAAGGCAGGAACAGAGGTAATTAGGAACTGAAAGGGCCCATGCCCTGATTCTTATAGATGCACTTAATAACACCCGAGTGCTCTGAAAAAGGCACTGGGAGGTTTTCTTTCTTTACTTCAAGGAATTGCTGGAAGGAATTAGGTGTATGGACGTAGAATTGCCAAAGAATTTACAAGGGCCCTTTCCATGATGAGGGTAAATGTCTGTAGCTCCTTTCCACATCACTGGCACTGTGGACTCAACTTATTTGAAGGTGATTGACATTGGTATGGGTGGGTATTCACGCTTTACACAACCAATCAGTAATGGGAAAGTCAACGACTTCTGCAAAAGAACAGGAGATACCTGCCGAGACCCGGGATCGAACCAGGGACCTTTAGATCTTCAGTCTAACGCTCTCCCTACTGAGCTATCTCAGCCCGTCCTTAAGGCATTTTTTTTGTCAATTACTTTTACAACCTTTTCTGAACAGCTTATTTTCCTTTTTGGATGCTACATTTCAAGAAAAATAAGTAAAGTCTTTGTCTTGTTTTCTGCAAATGTAACATTGTGCCCATTTCAAAAATGATTATACTTACATAAAAATTAGACAATGGGGAAACATACTCAAAGTTTCCTGAGTATTATAAGAAGAATGAAAAAACAGTGATAACGAAAATTTTATATACGGTTTCTAAGGATATGAATTAGACAACCGTTGGGGTGTAGTGATTCAAATCTTCCTGCTGGAAGAATTCAAGACAACACCATCTGGAATAAATTCTAGTTTGGACCGCAAATATTTTTTTTATTCTTTCAGTTGTTTTTATTCCTTTCCCCGTTCATTTATTAAAGTATAAATTACATACAGTAAAGTATGCAAATCTTAAGAGCACAGCTTGATGATTTTTACAAATTTGCATTCCTGGGTAACCACCTCAGCTCTCTCAGGATCCCTCTCCTTTGCTATCCTCCCAAAGTTAGCCACCGGTCTGAACTCTCACTATATGTGCTGTCATTTATTTTGTACCTTCCCATACATTAAATCAAATTGAATCTGCGTTCTTCTATCTGGCTTCTTTCACTCAATATTGTCTTTGAGATTCATCTGTGTTTTTATCTATGAAAACAGTTTGTTCCTATTCATCACCTTCCATTTGGTCAGACCACAATGTACTTGTCCATTCTAATGCTAATGGGCGCTTGGTTTCCAGTTTTAGGTTACAAAAATCATGGAAACTTCTTGTGCAAATTTTAGGTGAACATAAACACTCATCTATCAGATAAATAGATACATATATACATGTATACATAGGTACATAGATGTGCAGATAGATGTGTGAAATTGCTAGGTCATGTATGCTGGATATATGTATGTGTAACTGTTGCTAAACAGTTTTCCAAAATGCATGTATCAGTGTAAACTATTAACAATAATGTTAATGAGGCTTCCGGTCACACCACAGACTAGCGAATACTGGATATTGTCAGCCATTTCAATTTTGGCTCTTCAGGCCAGGATGTAGTGGAAGTTCTTTGTGATTTTAACTCGTATTTTTTGATGACTAATGATACTAATTATTAACAGGGGAGAGAATAAGATATTTTTGGTGTTTCTCTATATTTTTTTAAATATTTGCATTATGGGAGTATCTATTATTTGGATAATGGAAAAATAATTGAAAAAATTGAAAATTTTAATAATTGAAAAAATAATAATTTAGCATATCCCATATCAAAAATTATATGAGATGTTTGCAGTCAACAAACCCCACCTCCTATATAATGCAAAAAGTTATAGTATTTAGGTATGGACAAGGCCAAACACAAGTCTTTGCTCTTTTGCTCAAACCTGCTGATAAGGCCAAACACAGACCCTTCCCGTTTCACTCCTAGCCAAGTTCTTGTTCTTTGTCTCATGAGTGATTAGCTAAGATGAGAACTGTTTGTCCCTGTGTGTCCCCTGGTTCAATGATTTGAGAAGGACTCAAGGACTCAGCATATAGTTGTCCTCACAGCTATTATTGATTACAGCAAAAGGATACAAAGCAAAGTCAGCAAAGGGAAAAGGCACATGGGGAAAAGTCTGGAGGAAACCAGGTGCAAGTCACACAGGATGGGCTTAATTCCTTCAACCCAAAATTGTGACAACACATGAAAAATGTCCACCAGGCAAGTTCACTAAAGACTCGGTACCCAAGATATTAGGGGGATGCCTAGCATATATCAAAACTCCAGACCCAGAAAGAAAGCAGGTGTTCAGCACAAACTGTATGGTTAGCATGAACAGCTTAGGCAGTGATCCACTCCTGTCACCTGGGAAATGGTGGGAACTCTCTTAAAATCTAAGTTCCCAGGTGCCAGCCGAGGGCCAAGCAGGCCTTTCTAAGGAGAATAGTCTCAGGCCTGCTATGCTAACTTTCTGTACAATCCCCTTGAAAGTAGCTAGACACACAAATGAACACATCCCATTCATCTGATTAAAGCTTCTCCAATGCAAAACAATTCCAAATAACCTCATCTGGAAGTTGTGGACTATCCCTATAAAAGTCTATGGCAAACTACCCTGCAGAGAACACTCTGATCCTTCAGTCTGGGGTGCTCTCTGGATCGCAAGACCCTAAATAAAGTCAATGTCCTCATTTATCTGGTGTTTGTCTTTGACAGTTTGGTATCCTGAGTCACACAGGAGGAAAAGCCCACCCGGGACACCCATCTCATCCACCCAGACACTGAGTCCTCCCAAGCCTGTTGTGCTCCTTTCCTCATGGGATCCCACAGGGAACCCAGCTCCTCATCCAGGTGCTCCACACATTCCTCTGTGGTAGGTTGGTAAGGATTTAATTTCACTTCTTTGTTTGAGAATTCTTTTGGTTTGGTTTGGTTGCTGGCTTTTGTTTAACCTTGGGATTATGGGTAGCTCCAAATCCACCCCCAAGCCCCCTTCAAAAGCCCCCACCATGACATACTTTGGCACTATGGTGACAATTCAGTTCATTTCCTCCCAAAATGGCAGAATTTAACTCCTAGAACTATCTTTTTTTAGTACGTCCTTGATTATTTAAGATAAAAAGTCTTTCCTCTTTTAAAACAGCTAAGGTTATTTATAATCATATTACCTCCTATGTTGATTTTTTAAAACAGACTTTATTCTTTAGAGTATTTTAAAGTTACATAAAAATTGTATGGGAAGTACAGTGTTCCCATATTTCCTCTTCTCCTAACTTCAGAGATGCCCCTATTATTAACGTCTTGTGATATGTTTGTTACGATGGATGAACCAAGGTTGATGCATTGTTACTAGCTAAAGTCCATAGTTTACATTAGGATCTACTCTTTGTGTTGTACGGTTCGATGGATTTTGACAAATGCATTAGTTAAATGACTAGTAGGCATTGCGATGTAGCCTGAGGCTACTACTGACCTTCTGATGACGTGAGAGAGGGAGGATTATCAGACCCCAGTTGACCGCGGGCAACTGAAACTGTCAAAGCGCAGCCGTGTGTGAGGGAGGGTGACTGTGCCGTCAGTCCCCAACTTACAGTGGTTCAGTTTACGATGGTGCAAAAGCAATATACATTCAGTAGAAAGCATACTTTGAATTTTGATCTTTTCCCAGGCTGTGATGTGGGTGGGATCCTCTCTGGTGATGCTGTGCAGCGGGCCGCGGCTCCCGGTCAGCCGCAGGATCACAAGGGACAACAACCCATACACTGAAAACCATTCTGTCCCCACACAGCCACCCTGTTTTTCGCTTTCAGTGCAGTGTTCGATGAATTGCGTGAGATACCCACACCTCATTACAAAATAAGCTTTGTGTTAGATGATTTTGTCCAACTGTAGGCTAATGTAAGCATTCTGAGCACATTTAAGGTGAGTGAAACTAAGCTATGATGTTCTGTAGGTTAAGTGTATTAAATGCATTTTTGACTTACGATATTTTCAATTTATGATGGGTTTATCGGGACGTAATCCCGTTGTAAGTCAAGAAACACTTGTATTTGTAAATATTTTCTATTCATTTCCCTTGTTCTTTGTTTTATACTTTGTCCCCCACCCCCACCCCTGTTTCCGCCTCCCCTGGGCTTACTCGAACATTCCCTGTGATTCTCACCAGCTGTGAGTCTCTGCTCCTGGTGACTGTGATTCACTCTGCACCTCTCTCCAGGTTTTAGGTCGGGAGGCTGCCCTGTGGCCTCAATATTCCGATATATATAAGGAGAGTTACTAATTTTCAGAGTGTTCAACTTTTCTCTTGTTCTGAGAATGGGACTGGTGAGTCCCAAACTTTTCACATGTTGGAGCAGAAACGGAAAGTCTTCTGTGTTCACATTTAAAATGTCATTGTCACTTGGTTAAATAGGCAGCCAAGTATTGTGTCTCAGTAACTTGTGATCCAATTTAGTTAGGTTTACTACCTGACACCTTTTGATATTTTTCCTCCTCAAATCAAATCCTGATGTCATTTGCACCTAAATCCAGCTGAGATTTCTCAGAGGGTTCCTACAAAATCAGCAAAGACTTGCTCTTTAATATTGTAAAAAGAGAGGTGTTAGAAATAATTAAATTTATTTGCTATATTACTATCGATCAGTTTCATGAGAGGCATTGTCAAATCAGAAGAGATGTTCAGCCTTCCACCTGAGTTAGCCAAACAGCAAAGTGTGAGGGCACAGTCCCCTAGACTTCCCTCACTTCCGACACTATTTGCAAGTTTTGAGGTTTCCCAAAAACACCTTTGGGTTGGATAATTTGCTAGAAGGAGTCACAGAACTCATCAAAGCTGTTATACTCACTGGTTACAGCTTATTAGAGGGAAAGGACACAGATTAAAATCAGCCAGAAGAAAATACACATGGAGCAGATTCTGACAGAGTTCCAAAATGAAACTCCTGCTGTCCTCAGCGTAAGTTATCCTCTGGGCAACGATGTGTGACGATGCAGAGTATTGTCAGCTCAGGAAGTTCACCTGAGCTTCCACGTCCAGAGTTTTTACTGGGGCTTCATTCTATCCACATAAGCGCTTGATGACCCCATGTGCTTGAACTCACTCTCCGGGCTGACAGAGTAACAAAGCCTTCACCCCAAATCACATGGCTGGTCTTTCTGAGATGACTACGGTATGCAGCCAAATCCACCCTAAAGATATATCCTACTATTAGGTATGACATGGATTATCTCCCAGCAGCTAAAGCAGAGACCAGGGCTCTCTTTGGGCACAGCCCAATTTTTCACCACATGGGAAGGGAGGGGTTCCTCTCCACACACTCACCTAGAATGGTATCTGGCAAAGAAGAGAATGTAAGTCATACTATTTTTTGAAGAAACTAATACCATTGGTAAAATAAAGGAAATGTCCAACCTTCCCTGTGTGTGGGCCCTGCCCCTGGGCTCCCGGGGAAGCTCCACTCTAACATTTACCCAGGTCAGAATGACTCAGCAAAACCTCAGAGCGTGGGCTCCATTTCTGCCCTGAGCACTATGTACATCTCCTTCCTTAAAGAAAATAACCAAAAGGAGCTTTCCAAGCATAAAGATAAGAAAAATTTTAAGCCCCCTCCCCGCTCGGCTCCCGTTAAAGTCATACAGCCTCACACATACTAAAAACATAAGATGAAGTCTGTAACTTTCTGGATGTTCTTCATCATGATGTAACATGACTGTAACTTTTTAAAATGTAAAAAACGTATATAACCCTGTACCTGATGTTCCCTCCCCGGAGGACTCTCTTCTTTGTGAAGATTGTGTATCCGGAGCAGCTGACCTAACTTGGGCTCAAATAAAACTCTTTTCTTTCCTCTTTAAAAATTGGACTAGGGAGGACCTTTATACCTATAAGTACTTGGAACCAGAGGAATGTATTATCTAGGCAAAAAATAAAAAATAAAAATTAACAAAACTGTTATATGAAATATAATTTGGATGTAACAAAAGACATAAAACTAGGCCATATTTGTAATGGATAAAATCACTTGCAGAGCTTTTGAAAGATCTGGACCTTTTCAGTCTGCACCAGAAACAGAAATGGAAACCGGGAGAAATAAACAAATAGTAAAGAGACCCAAAAGGTCAAATTGTAAGAAAAGTTTCTTGTTCAACAATTTAAAATTCTATCACTCCATAAATAGTCTTAAAAAATAATTAGACACGGGGGGGCCCGGATGGTGCAGTTGGTTAAGCGTTGGACCCTTGGTTTCACTCAGGTCGTGATTTCAGGGCCTGGGATGGAGCCTCGCGTCAGGCTTGTACTCAGCACGGAGTCTGCTTGGGGTTCTCTCTCTCCCTCTCCACCCCCGTCTCCTCTCTAATAAATAAAATCTTTTAAATAATGTATTGGACACATATGAAGAGGGAAATTTTTAAAGTAGACTATCTGGCCCTTTCTGATGATGGCAATGTGAGGTCTGGGCAGGGGGGTTACTCTACACAGGGGTTAAAACAAACTCATTACCAAATCTCCTTGTCAGCCAAGCGTAGGTATTAATCCTCATTTGGCAGAAGCATATATAAACTCTAGAAAAGCCTTGAGTTGTAGTGTTTAAAATATCCCGTATTTTCACCTGGAACAATCAAAAGAAACACATTTTTTTTTTCTCCTCATCATTCCATCCAAACCACCTCACTTTTTCCTCCTTCCTTTGTTGTCTTCCTCTTCTCTCCCCAAAGTTCTGAGTTTATGCCACTGTACCGTTTTGAGACTCTATGGATATTTTGAGAATTTTCTACATGTCACATAATGGACTATGTAATTAAAAGTTTTTTTAAAAAGTCATGGTAATTGTCCTCCATAAGCAAACTAGTAGAAAAGACAGTTGTGTATATAAATACATCTTTTTTACAATGAGATAAATGCGAATTTAATACTACAAATGATCTATTAGTAAGAAGGAAGAAACCATCGGATTTTTTTTCTGGGCCATGAAGAATGAGCAGGAATCTGTCATGCAGACCAGATGAAGAAGAGCGTTATAGGTAGAGAAAGGAGTCAAACAGGCCTCCTCTTTTTTATCTGCACTAGCAAATCCCTTCTCTGACCTTTCACTTTACATTCTTTAGTGAAAGGAACTTCAAGACAAAACAAAACTCTCTTGTTAATACTGTTCATTTCTCAGTAGCTACGTTTAACCTTCATTTTGCTAAAATAAATGAATTAAGTCAATAAAACAAAAGAAATTCTCATCCCAAAGGTTAAGGGGGGAGACAGAGGGAGGCAAGGAGCAGAGACCTCCCTGAGATCACAGGTAGAGAAAGTTTACTGAGAGGTGAGTCAGGAATTGAGCAGGGTACTAAAGAAACAAAAGCAGTTAAAATACAGTCCTTGTCCGCCACCCCCCTCCCCAGGAGCTTCTGATCCAATAAGTGAGGGAGGAAAGCAAAGAGAAGCCTGAGCTAATGCATCAGGGGCTTGGCTGAGCAGGCAAAGCTCACAGGGGAGCGTCCCTGGGAACCGGGAGGTGCAGGCGCGCAGTCACTAGTGGAGAAGTGGCAAGAGGAAAGAGCCAGGGCAAAATGAGGGTATTTGTCAAGGCACAGAGGCCTTTGGGAACATGGACTGTGAGCAGGAAAATACTGAGAGACATTAGGAGGTAAGAGAGAATCAAGGAGACTAACAGGTAAATATGGGGAGCATAGAAAAGAAGGAATCAAAAATGAATCTCGGCTGCAGAGTTTAGCACAGCATTATACTAAGTAAAAGTAGTCTCAGGCCACAAACTGTATGGCCCCATTTACACAAAATTCTAGAAAAGGCAACAGGATAGCAATGGAAAGCAGATCAGCCGTGGCCGGGGCAGGGGTGCAGGGAAGGATGGATTACACAAGCGAAGGAGGAAACTCTCAGGGAGGGCGCTGTTCTCCATCTCACACACGGTATGTGATGGCCCTGGCAAAGCAGGGGTTCCTCAGAGATGTCCCCACGATAAGCCCCAGGAGCTGGGAATGTGCTGCTGCACAGGGCGAAAGGGACTTTGCAGAGGTGCTTAAGGTAAGGATCTTAAAATCGGGAGATCATCCTGGGTATCCAGGGGGTCTGATATAATCGTAGGGTCCTTAAAAGATGGAAGAGAAGTATTAGAGTCAGAAAAGGAGATTCGACAACACAGGCAAAGACCAGAGTCATTCACTTGCCGGCTTTGAAGGTAGACGGTGGCTGAGAGCCAGGGAATGTGAGCAGGCTCTAGAAGGTGGAACAGGGAAGAAGAAGGACTCTCGCCCAGAGCGTCCAGAAGACCACCAGCAGCCTGATTTCAGCGCAGGAAGAGCCACTTTAGGCTTCTGGCCTACAGAACCGGAAGACAACAAATCTGTGCTATTTTAAGCCACTAAGTTGGTGAAAATCTTACTAAAAAGGAGACATTAGAAAGAAAACTGCATTGCCGTTTTCACCCCACAGAAGCTGGTGTGATCAGAGTCACAGCGGAGTTGTCAAATCAAGCCATGGACACTGGGGACAGCCCAGCCCTGGGTAGGTCAGAGCCCCCCAGAGCAAACAGCCTTAACCCCTGGGGACACTTCTCTGTGCCTGTGAAAATTACACTCTCACTCCATCCCGGCCTTACCTGGGATCATAAATAACCTCGCTTCAGGGATCAGCTTTATGAAAATGATGGAAGCATCTCTTCTGTTGAAACATGCGCTGGTCTGAGGTCTTTTTCTCATTCTTCTGTGTTTCTGGGGCCACACCCACCGCCAGGCCTTGGCCTTTGTTCTGCACTCCGCCCACACCGGTCTTGGACTGTGTGCATCCACCACATTCTTCCTGACCTCCAGGTCGCTGCTGAAATGCCACCTGCCCGGAGAGGCCTTCCCTAACAGCCCTGCCTAATACAGCACTCCCAGTGTACTCTGGGATCTCCTCTCCTCTCCCGTTTTCAGTTTTCTCTATAAAGCTTCATCTACGTGTATATTTATTTTTAGCTGATCACTGTTGTTTCCTGCCTACTAGAACTTACCTTCCAGAGCCCAGAGGCTTCCTCTTTCTATGTCACCAGTAACCCCGCACCTAGAATGGACCGGCGGGAAACGTAGGCGTTGCACATTTGTGACAAGAGTGCATTCGGGAGAAAGAGCACAGAAGGAGTGGGTTGAAGCTTGATCATTTTCTCCCGTGTTGCTGTGACAGACCTGTGGGGATTTCGGTCAGAAGAGCGCGGTTGGTCAGCAGGATGCCTGGCTCTGGGTTCAAAGGGGAGGATCGGTGGGTGAGAAATGGTACACGGTCTTCAGTATTTAGAGAGGTCGTAATCAAGGGCGTGAATGTAATACAGAGAATATGCATATCATTAGCAGAGAGGAAAGCGGGGGACAGAACTGTCAGGAATATCATTCTTAAGGAAGAGAGAAGGAGGGCCCCCAGAAACAGAATAAATCTAGAAGAGACGGGATCAAAGCAGAGTAACCTTAAATCATGGATTTCGGACACAGCGTCAGAATGAATGTAATTGTCCAAACAGGACTTGTTTTTTTCTGATGAAAATAAATACATACCCAGGCACCCCTGACCGATGTTTGACTGCTGGAGGCTGGCTGTGGGACTCAAATCACATTCAGATTTCACAGGTGGAATTCAGCAACCTCACCGCGCCTTGCCGCATCAGAACAAAGATGCTCTTTCCCCGCCCCAGGGATGGCTGACCCCGGGAACTGGCTCGGGAACTGACCCCAGAGCTGACCTCGGAGCTGACCTCGGAGCTGACCCCGGAGCTGACTCCGGAGCTGATCCCGGAGCTGACCCCGGAGCTGACCCGGGGACTGACCCCAGAGCTGACCCCGGAGCTGACCCCGGAGCTGACCCCAGAGCTGACCCCGGAGCTGACCCCGGAGCTGACCTCGG
>NW_028025854.1:0-622 GCF_054177405.1 Leptonychotes weddellii
TTTGGTCCTGCCAGAGATCCATCGAGATGGGGTCACAGTAACTGACTGACAGATGAGGAAACTGAGGCTCGAGAGCCATGGATGGAGAGACCTGCCCAGACTAAGGGCAGCACTCCCATCCACATCCACATCCTGTTGGATGTTCTTGGCCCAAGTGATGGCCATAGTCACGGAGAAGTAAGGCCTGAGCCAGGACTCAAATCCAAGTCCTCCCGCCTCATGGCTCCAGAGCCTGGACGAGCCCCAGCTGCTGGGTGTGGCTTCCCTGCTCGGGGCCTGCTTCCTGGGCCAGGCCCAAAAGAACCTAAGCTCCCCATAGAGCCCCACGCACACCGTGCTGCCCCCCACCTCTGAGCCCCTGCCCCGCTGTGCCCTCTGTGAGGAACACTGTGTCCCTTACATCCTGGGAGGTTCAGAGCTCAGCTCAGACATGACTCTTCCGGAGAGGACTCAGGACCTCCAGCCTGCTCCCTGGCACATCATGAACCTCAGTTTCCTCGGTTGTGATGAGGTCTCACGTTACAGGCTCGTGGTGAGGGCTGCATGCCACGTACGTGCAACGTGCCTAGGTCACGGCCCGCTCACGGTGCACACTCACTCAGTGAGCTGTTGTGGATACACA
>NW_028025855.1:0-622 GCF_054177405.1 Leptonychotes weddellii
GACCCAAACCCGAAGCAGTACTATACACCACAAGCATGTCTGTGGGTGAAGTTGCTATCTTTTAGTCCATCCAACTCTCATAAATAAGAAACAAATTCTGATGACCTGTGGTACAGGGAAGACTAAACTATCTTGTTATTCTCTCTATAGAAAAATCATTGCAAAACTGTTGTCATATGAAGTGATCAAAGAGTAGACAGCCAGAAAAATCCGGAGGAATATATTATAAAAGGGTTTCAGACGATTAAGTAATACAAATATTGTTCTTTTTATGACTTTCGTGATGCTTATGCTATCAGTCGGCTTTTTAAAATTTATGACGGATTGTGCTTTCTATTCACATTCTAAAGACATATTCTTGCTTGTGTTTTCATTTTGAATTTATATTTTTATATTCCTTTTCGTAAAGAAGGCCCATGAGGAATTAGATAAGCTTCAAGCTCCCCATCACCTGGCCCCATTCCTGAGTGAGGAGGTGGGTTCAGAAGAGGTATTAGCAGCAGGTTTCCCGTGAAACAATGAAAAGGACTCACGGGGCCAGTTTTATCAACCAGGGAGGAGAGAGTTCTGTGGCTGGTGGCTGACTCCCTACCAGGGAGGGGAGAGGGGACTAGTCAGTGGG
>NW_028025856.1:0-622 GCF_054177405.1 Leptonychotes weddellii
GTCTTTTCTCTTAATTGGCATGAAGTGTGGTCTCTCTTCATAAATCACACTCTTAATGCATCCCTTAAGATCCTCAACTTCAGTTTCTTTACATTGAGGCAAGAATTAAAGTGACTTGCCAAGCCATCTGATTGAATAATCTCCCTTGATAGTTACGATCTCTCCCTGAGCCCTCCTCAGTGTTCTCAGACACACCTAATTCAACAGTTTCTATACATTTTTACTGGCTTGCTTGCATCAAACTATTCTGAAGAACTCAACTGATTTTTCAAGAAAGCATCTCTTCTTGTGCACTCATATTTCATGGATTCCATACACTTAATTTACATAAAATTAATTTGCTTACATAAAACAATCACGATTCAAACTCTAACATATTTGGTAATAAACTTAGCTGAGTCTTGGAAAGCACTGGTAAGTTTCCAAGTCAGAGTAGTGCAATGGTTTACTAGGGAGAAGCCTTTGAGTGAGGGGTGTGGGTGTTTGGGGCTCTGTGGCAGGTGCTGGCTGTGCCCCTCCCTTGGCGCCTTGACCCATGTTGGATGTCACCAGCAGCTTTGGGGCCTTCCTCCCTCTAGTGACTAAGGAGAGTCTGAAAGTGCTGGAGAGCTAGCCTCCCAAG
>NW_028025857.1:0-622 GCF_054177405.1 Leptonychotes weddellii
GCTATGTTCCAAAAGATCCCACATCAGTAAAGAAGTCAAAATTTTACTTTAAATACATATTACCTTCTGTTTCTAAGTAAGTAAATTTATTTAGAATATAATGATTTTCATTTATGTATTAGGCTGAAGAAATTCTCTCTCTCTCTCTCTCTATACATACATATAGCTGTACATTACTATAGACATTTTTAGGGTTGTTCAACATGTTGAAAACAAAACAACAGGCCCAAAATGGAGTCACTTATGCCAAATCCCATGTCACCAAACAGACTTGACAGTTTTAGCTTTCCCAGAAATGGAGTTTCAAAACCTGTCAATCAGGAATCATGTGATCAACACTGGTTAGGTGATCTGCTTAATAGATCCCGCCCATCCTCTTAAGTAACTTTACAATAACCAATCTGCTTTTTTGCCAATATAACTTCCTTGTTTCCACTTCCTTCTGTCTATAAAAGTCTCTTTTTGTATAGCTCTTCTGAGCTTCTTTATATTTGCTAAATTGGAATCAATTTTGCTCAAATAAACCCTAAATATTTTTAATATACCTCAGTTTATTTTTTAACAAACAACTATAATATTTCAGCACCCTACTAAAATATTTATTAGACTTTGAAAAGAGCAC
>NW_028025858.1:0-622 GCF_054177405.1 Leptonychotes weddellii
TCACAACGGAAAGTCAGATAAAACCTTTTGATCTCCAGCTTTAACTAGAATTGTCCCCATTGGAAGAGCCATTTCTGCAGAGTGGCGGGGTCATGTCCTGGTTAACCCGAGGGTCACTGGGGACACTTGGAGGCTGGGACGCTTGTAAGCACGCCTCTTGTCTCTTCAGGCTAATAACTGGACTCCATCTAGTGGTCAGAATAACAAACTGGGATTTAGCTGCTTACATAAAGAGACTAAACCAAAGCAAATAGATGGATGCTGTTCTTGAGATCTGACTGCTGCTGTCGTCAGAGGGTCTGAGGGGACTAAATAAAGCAACAAACAAAGCACAGAGCCTCTAGGTCCTGGTATCGGATACCCTGATATCTCCTTTTATAGGTAGGAGCCTGTTGTGGCTGAGGCCCTGTAGGCCATGCAGTGTGTTAGTTCACTCTGATGGCTTTGTGAGATGCATTTTATTGTTATGTGACACAAGGGAAGACGGTGGAAAGAATAGTGGGTAGAGTGTCAGGAGAACTGTTTCTGCTCTGTAACTTTGGGCAGATCCCTGGGGCTAAACGTCTGTGAGACAGTTTCCTTTTATCTGAGAGGAGGTGAGACACAAAGCTTTCCTCCACTC
>NW_028025859.1:0-622 GCF_054177405.1 Leptonychotes weddellii
GAGAAATGTCTTGTGTGAATAAATGAAAAAAAAAACTAATATATAGAAATATTGGTAAATGTTGAATGAAACCACACTAGCCATATTTCCCTTCAGTTGTGAAGATTGTACCCATGGGTTTTATTGGTTTTAAAATTCATCTTTACAGCTATAGAGGTTAGTTCACTTTTGTGCCTTCTTTTTCTGCAGAAGAAATAAAACCATGTGTCTCTGCATTGAATTTTTGTACTGTTCTCTGGTAAGTTTCTTTCATAATTCAACAGAGAAAGACTTACCAGTTTATCATTTATAATGTCTCAATTTTTGTAGTTTCATCTGTTTTGAAATGTTTCTATGTATAATTCACTGTGAGTAATTTGAAGTACATAGTCTGTTAGTAGAAAAAAACTGCTTTTCTTTTCTAAAGATGTCATTTAAAATAAAAAGATTCTTCTTTTCATTTTAATCAGATTGCTTTTTCACATCATCTACATCATCTTGGAACAAAGAACCACAAATCACAGGAAAACTGTTTATTATCACGATACACAGATTAAGAAAAAAACACTGAATGTGAAGTCAAACAGAGAAAGACATGTATCATATGATCTCATTGATATGAGGAATTCTTAATTGCAGGAAA
>NW_028025860.1:0-622 GCF_054177405.1 Leptonychotes weddellii
CCCCGAAAAGCGAGAACTATGCCCACACAGAAGCCTGTGGCTGGACGCCCCCGACAATGTCCCTGCAGAGAGCCCCATGCCAGCAACAACCTGCACCTGCCAGGGGCCAGAGATGACAGAGCTACGTCCGTCCAGCACAGATAGTCCTCAGCGGGGGAGAGCACCAGACACCAACAACCATGGCCGCCCAGACACACCCGAACTACATTCGCCGAGTGAAACAAGCCAGCCCCGAGGCGCCCTAGGGCACAATTCTAGCTCCGTGACATTGGGGACGGACATCTGTGGTTGCCCAAGCTGGGGGCGGGCAGGCTGCAAAGGGCCCACACGGCCCCAAGCTCGGGGTGCTGGGGAGGCCTTAGGGAACCGCCAGAGAATGAACTTGACCACATTATTAACTCCAGAAAGTACATGGATGCTGGGGACCCAGGATGGGGCACAGACTGCGGGTCCACCTGGACAACCCGTGTGTGGCAGGCCCCCTAGGAATGGGGAAGAGCAGAGCCCACCCACGCCGCTTTGGAAAACAGTGTTTTGCCTGAAGAAAGTCACCCAAAGCAGAAAGCACACCCCGGGCCCAGATCTCGTTTCTCCATTTCAGCCTGTGGGGACAGGAAGGGGC
>NW_028025861.1:0-622 GCF_054177405.1 Leptonychotes weddellii
AGGGGGCTGGGCAGAGAGAGGGCTGGGCTGTCTGCACCTGGATGAGACACAGGCAGGTCCCCAGGGGAGCTCTCTGCTCATGGTCCCCCCGTCGTTCGCCTCCCATCTGACCCTGACCTGGCTCTTCCAGACTGCTCATTCGAGCTGCCTCCCTTTTGTCGTCTGGGACCTTCTGGCCAATCTAGAGGCTCCACCCGCTTGGATCTCGCTGGACCGTCCTTTCTTGTTAGGATGCAGTGACCCAGCACTTCTCTCTATCTCTGGCCCATCAGGAGGGGCCCCCAGGGGTCTGTTCTCAGCCCCCTGTTGTGTCGTGGCATGTACCCCGTGGTGAGCTCACCTACTCCCGTGGCTCTGTGATGAGCTCATCGCAGGCCCTGTTGAGTGTGCGTCCTGCCTCAGTGCTGGCCTTGCTTCCCCAGGCCCGCCTGGCCCCGCATGGCAGCCCAAGGACAGAGCCGGCACGTCCACAGGGGACTGGGCACGTGCCAGCTTCAGACCCGCTCGCCTCCCACTCTGAGTTCCGTTAGGTGCCTCCTTGTGCCACGGTCCAGAGTAGGCTCCACCTCCCCGTGTGCCCGCCTGCTTGGACAGGTGCTCTCACCTGTGCCTGTGAATGTTG
>NW_028025862.1:0-622 GCF_054177405.1 Leptonychotes weddellii
GAAAAGGAAAGAGTATTTTAATATTTGTGAATATTTTTCTTTAATACCATACTAAAACCTGTGAAGTGATATGCAGTTAAAGGTGAGTTACGATATAGAATCTGGACCCATGTCAATGAAAACTTGTGCTCGGTTACATTAAAATTGATTGATTTTTTTTTTTTTTTGAATATAGGTTTTCTAACATGCAATGCTCAACATCAGTTCTTACTTATGCATGTCTCCTAGAATATTGACATATTACATTATACATTATCAAAATATCAAATTCATTAATATTACTACTTGTATCCAAAAAGCCTTTAAGTATTAGGAAGCAGTCATGGTTGTGGTAGGTGATACAAGCTCTTCAAGATGCATTTTTTTTTTTTTTTGAAAATCCAAATTTTGCCCTTAGTGACAAATGCTGTAATTGTTGTCATTCAAGTCATAGGCTTATTTTTGAGAAATTATCTTCCTTAAGTCTGAAAAAACAGAGTTTGGCCATTGCTCTTTTACATAAAATGGTGTTTGATGATAAAAGCAGCTAGCTCAACTCAGAAGGCAAATCTTGTGGCTTTCATTACAACAGATTTGCTTTATGTCTACTTTTTATTTTGTCACACACAAATATGAAAAAGGC
>NW_028025863.1:0-622 GCF_054177405.1 Leptonychotes weddellii
TTTTTTTTTTAAAGATTTTATTTATTTATTTGAGAGAGAGAGAATGAGAGACAGAGAGCATGAGAGGGAGGAGGGTCAGAGGGAGAAGCAGACTCCCCGCTGAGCAGGGAGCCCGATGCGGGACTCGATCCCGGGACTCCAGGATCATGACCTGAGCCGAAGGCAGTCGCTTAACCAACTGAGCCACCCAGGCGCCCGACAATTTTCATTTTTTTATATTTCTTGGAATAGTTTGAGTAATAATTATCTGTTGTAAACTTAGAACTTGAGGATACATGCATAGCCCTTTCCAACTCCTGGAAATGGGAGTGCTAACTGTGTCAGCGCTGTTGGAGTGTGTTTCCTGCCGGTGTAAGCTGGCAGTCATTCTCCTGTGCTCTTCAGATTGTCTGGAACGAAGTATTTCTCTTAGCCATTCTTCTAGCTGTAGCTATTCAAACTGTTGGTCAGTCCTTCCACCAAGGATATCCATAAATTTGCAGTTAGTTTCAAATCTTTGTCCTCATGTTTCTTCAATGGTTTCTTTGAGGTTGTCTTGAGCCATTGTAAAACTTAACATTTTGCCACTCAATGTATCCTGCTTCCATTGTTTCTCCTTGGCATTCAGGTCTAGAACTATCAC
>NW_028025864.1:0-10700 GCF_054177405.1 Leptonychotes weddellii
AGAAAAACTTATATATGTACAAAAATAAGGGTTGATATGATGAAGGGATGGAATATGACTGTAAAGATGAAAATTATAAAAAATTTTATAAAAGGAATTGGTAAGATAAGAAGTTGTTTGAAAAAAGAAAGAAGAGGATTAAAAAAAAAAGGAGAGAATGTGAAGAGGCTGAAGATTAGAACAAAGCCATACACTAGAGATTTAGGGTATATTTTGATCTGTTAGAAAGTGTATCTCAAAATTTTAAAGAGAGAACAACTTATATAGATATGCCAAAAATAAGGGTAACTACTATGAAGGATAGAATATGACTCTAAAAATGAGAAATAAAAATGTTTTTTAAAAAAGAGATTGATAGGATGGTGGTTGAAAAAGGGAAAAAGAAAAATTCAAAAAAAAAAATTAACTTTGAAAGACTAAATAATCATCGTAAAAAAGCCATGAATTCTATGTGAGGTATTCCCCTAGTGCTGGAGTTCTGCCGTTCTCATTGATCAGTAAACTTGGTCTTGGCTGGCTGTTCTCGCTGATCTTCTGGGGGAGGGGCCTGTTGCCATGGTTCCCAAATGTCTTTGCCAAAGGTGGAATTGCCCCGCCCTTGCCGGTCTGGGCTAAGTCATCTGCTGGGCTTTGGTCTCAGGAGCTTTTGTTCCCTGCAAGCTTTCCATACAGCTTTGGAGGCCGAGAGTGGAAATGGCGGCCTCCCAATCACTCTCCCAGAGGAGCCGAGAACTTGGGGCCCCACTCCTCAGTGTGCCCCCAAAGAAAAGCAGTCACTCCCGTCTCCCCGGTCTCCGGCCACACTGTGTGCTCACCTGGCCTGTGACCGAGCGTTTCTATCTCTGGCATATGATCCCGTTTGAGTCTCCAAACCCAGCAGATCCCTGCGGTGCGCTCCCGCGCCGCTCCTCCCGGGGGAGGAAGGGGAGTCCCCCTGGATCTGCTACTTGTTGGGTCCCTGCTGGAGGAGCAGTGGCCCCACTGTGCCGCAGATCATGGTTTATGGCAACCCTGAGCTGAGAGCCTGCTCCTCGGCTCCGTCTCTGCAGCCGGCTTCTCCGCTCCGATACCTGGGAGCTCTGCTTCAGTCAGTCATCCCCGGTCTTTCTGTGACCCCGAGGGTCCTGAGACCACACTGTCCCACGATGGGTCTACCCCCCTGCTTAGCCACTGTAGCGACGTCCCTAAGCGGAGCCGACTTCTAAAGTTCCGATTTTGTGCTCCGGGGCTCTATCACTTGCCAGAAGTGGCCGACGGAGGCCCCCTCTCCCGCCATCTATCCTCCCGGATATCACCTCAGATTCACTTCTCTGCACGTCCTACCTTCCAGAGCATGGTCGCTTTTCTGTTCAGAGAGTTGTTGCTATTCTTTTCTTCGAGCTCCTGTTGAGTTCATAGGTGTTCATAATGGTTTGATCCCTATCCAGCTGAATTCCTGGGACCAGATGAAAACCAGGTTTCCTACTCCTCCGCCATCTTGCTCAGCCCCCTTTTTTCTTTTTTCATTGTAAAATAGAGGTCCTAGAACCAAGGTGGCAAAGAGGTTTCATTTTGAGTGCCACCTTGAACTGACAGCCAGGCAATGTTTGGAATATTTGAGGCTATCTTCAGGCTCCATAGGAAAGAATTCTGTGATCATTAGTGATGTGATGGTTGGAAGTAGGCTGCAATAATGCATACGTTATGTATTTCCCAACATTGCTTAGTATGGCTCTTATATTAACAATGTAACTTTGTAGAAGTGGTCCCATCTGTTAATTAGGGCACTTTGAATCTGGTAAATGCATTTGAGGCAGTTGACTCTGGTGTGAAGAAGTCAGATTACCTGACTTAGAATAATAATTCTACCTTTTACCACCTGTGGGTTCTTAGGACAATTGCTAGACTTGTCTAGGTCTTTATCTTTCTCATCTGTAAAATGGGGGGATGGTTAACTTTTCTAGTTATTGTGAAGATAAAATTACCTAATACACATTATTTAAAATAGTGCCTGGCGCATAGTAAACTTTCAACCAGTGTTGGGTTGAATAGTGGCCTCCAACCAGTATATCCACTTGGAACCTCAGAATGTGACTTTATTTGGAATAAGAGTTTTTGCATGTGTAATTAAGGTAAAGATCCCAAGATGAGACCATTCTGGGTCAGGGTGCACCCTTAATCCAATGACTGGTATTCTTATAAGAGACAGAAAAGGAGAAGAGGCACTGGGGAGAAGGTCATATGAAGATCGAGGCAGAATTGGAGTGATGATCTGCAAGCCAAGGAATGTCAAAGACTTCCGGCCATCACCAGAACCTAGGAGACAGGAATGAAATGGATTCTCTCTTAGGGTCTCCACAAGAACCAACCCTGCTAATATTTTGATTTCAGACTTCTGGCCTCCTGAACTGGGAGAGAATAAATTTATGTTGTAAACCGCTGCAGAGGTAATTTTTTATGGCAGCCCTAGGAAACAAATACAATTGATTACTGGTGTTATTATTGCTGTTGTCTTCAAGGTGAAGAGTAAGTCCTTGGTTATCTGGGCAGTCCTGGGGTTTGTTGACACATTGATGAAGTCAGCTAGAATCTCAGGCTGCCCAGAGGCACTGTTATCTCTGATGGTGCTGAGTGACTGGTCATTGGGTTCCTTTTCCTTCTCAGTCATTGGGTCTCAGACAGCTTACATTTGAAATAATCAGAAAGTACAAAATAAAGAAGAGAGGCACAGACCATCATTGAGATGGAAATAGAATGATTGACAGTAGAGAGGACAAGTCACCTTCCTGGTATGTATGCCAACTCTTACATCAGAATTTGAGAGAAGGCAGGGAGTTGAATTCTAGGCAAAATGAGCCCCAGGACAAAAATAAAAGTGTGTAAAGAGGACATATTCTCAGGGGGATAACAAATGAGAGACCATAGACCCAAGGGGTAGATGATATTGAACTAGCCTAAAGCAAACTGAAAGTTTTATAGCCTGAGAATACATTGACCGCTTTCTCTTTTGAGAAACTGGATTTTGGGATCCAGAACTTCCTGCATATTTAGATTGGTTCAGTTCCATATACATTTGTATAGGAACACTGGTTAGCAGAAGGAGGGACTGAACCTTGAGTCAGATGGCAGTCCATGGCTCTCATCTCAGATCTGTCATTACTGGGTGGTCCCTGGCAAGTTACTTAACCTCTAGGCCTCAGCTTTGACCACAGGAAATGGGAGTGACTGTGCCTACCACACAGACTCACCTAGCACTGAGCCTGGCACACAGCAGGTGCTCATTGCTTTTTTCTTTTTTTTTTTAATTTCTTTTCTAAGTGCTTAAGATGTGGAAAACTCTGTGCTAGGTGCTTCAGGGAATAAAAAGATAAAAATGTATCCACTCATAAAAGCTCCACATTGTAGTAAAGAAGACCTGGGCACACTTAGAAGAATGAAGTATTGATGAAGAAAGGCAATCGTTTTTGGTTTTGTTTTGGTTTCCTAAACTGGGGGATCAGCAAGGGGGCCATAAAGGAGATTCAATTTGATTTGAATCATGTAACATAAGCAGAGTTTCCATAATCAGGGAATGGGCAGGAATATTTGCTTTTTTGTGGGCAATATGACCCATGGCATAGAAATATAAACACAGGTGGTAAATGTAGAGAATGGCAGGTTGTCCTAAGGGCAAGCAATTATTGGGGCTTCAAGGTAGAGAGGGGTGAGCATAGGGAAGGTGAGGCTGGAAGTGCAAATTTGGGGCCAGAGGGAAATGTGAAATACTTTGAACAGTGTAATAGGAGGGTGGCTGTGTAGTGTGAAGGATGAATCGGAGCCAAAGTTAGTTAGAAACACAGGTGCAAGTTAGGAGGCTGTAGGGATGATCCAGATGAGGGGTGATGGAGGTGGGGCCTCATGAAGAAGAAGAGGGGGAGGGAAGAGACACACAGAGAAGATGGGACATTTCTATGCCAAGCTGATTTGTGTTTGACATCAAAGAGGCAGCCTGAACTTCACCAGCCGCTCACTCTATTTGCACAACCTTTAGTACAAGTGGCTGCTGTATTGAGAAATTAAACTGGGCTCCTGTGAACTGAGTCATCTTCATCACTTGGCACATAGGAACTTCTTGAATGTAGTATGCTGGGCATTGATAAACTCAATAGACTCTGGTTTTCCGTGGATAATCTGAATAAAAACATATCATCTTCTTTTAATATCCATTGCAAAAAAAAAAATGGATTCTAAATAATCCAGATGGTGAAAGTGAAATTTCTGCTTGTAGGTAAAACAATTGGTATTAAAGTTTCATATTGTTGGCATTAGACCCAAATGTTGTTAGCAGATTTTCCTAAAAGGTATGTCCTTCCTACTTTTTCATTTTTGCCTATTCTCTGTAGCATTTCTTACTGTCTTTTGATGTAACTCACCCATTTTTTATAGATATGTGCATAGTATTCTTTAGTCTCAAAAATGTTTTAGATGGAGGGTTGCAATAATCCTCTCACTTTGCTTTTTGTATTATAGCCAATTTGATATTTTGGATTCATGTATTTTAAAAAATCTTCTTAAAAATTGATGTATAGCATGCATGCTTGAGAGTACACAAATCATGTGATTTCTGCTTGGTAAATTTTCATGAAGTGAACATACACATGTAACCAGGACCCATATTAAAAAAAAAAAATACAAAAACAGAATATCTTGTGTACTCAGAAGTCTTCCATTCTCCTCCTAGTCATTATTTCTCCCAAAGGTGACTATTCCAATTTCTAGCACTATAGATCAATTTTGCCTGGCTTTGAGCTATATGTTAGTGGGATCATAAAGTATGCATTGTTTTCTTTCTGTGTGTGCAACATCTTATTTCTGAGATTCCCTCCATATGGTTTTGTGTACTTGTAGTCAGTTCGATCTCATTCCCTTTGAGTATTCCCTTGTTTGAGTATTTAATGTTTGTTTTATCCATCCTGCTTTCATGGACGTTTGGGCTGTTTCCATTTGGGGACTGTTGTGAATAGTGTGAATTGTGTTTTGGTGAACACTTGCACACATTTCTGTTGCTTATATTCCCAGGAGTAGAAATGCTGGTAGGAGGCATAGTCTAAAGTGATGGAAGAGAATATGTGCTGCATTTTGCATGAAGGTGGACTATGATGCTGTGCATTTTTATATTTCTGGGGGAATATATCAGTATTTAACATATGAAAGGAATTGAAAAATGTTCATTTACTTTGGCATGGTTTCCTTTATTTGCTTTTATCTGAGAACTCACAGGTTATTCTATCGGTAATATGGTCTGAAGTAAATTGAGTGTAAATGTACAATCCTTGCCCTGTTCCAATTTACCAAGCCCAGAGGAAAACATTTGTTATCCTATATTTTTACAATACTTCATTGTGATATGATGAGGCTCCAAGCTTTAAGAAAAGGAAATTGGGAGGAGAGAACTAATATGATCCAGTGTGATTTTAAGGTAACAACTACAGTCTTTGCAAAGAAAGGAGCCAACAGGTCTGCTGTGAAGTATTGGGGCCACATATTTTTGATGTGGGATTAAAGGAATAGAGGAACTTGTGCTTTTCAGAATCAGGAAGTCCTTCTCCCAAACATTCCACATTTAAAGCATAATATTCCAGGCCATCAGAAAGAAGCTGCAGGTGATAATTGAGCCAGCCCAACTTGATTACATTTTCTAGATTTTAAGTCTATGGCAATAAATCACACTTTTGATCTCTTCTTGAATTTATACCATGTGGTAGTTGGAGGAGGTGTTTCCAGAAATTTTGTTGCAATGAAATAAAATCCTCCTTTCCATCAGTATATTTGATACCATTAACCTGATTATCAATTTTGTATGATCTGATGTATTAGTTAGAATTCAGATTAGGAAGCTATAACAAAGAGATCCCAAAATCCAATGGCTTACATAAAATAGAAGTTTACTTCTTCCTTACACCAAAGTCTATATAAAAAACAAACAAACAAAAACAAAGTCTGTTTAGATCACTAAGGATTGTCTTGGTGGTTCAACAGTGAAAGGGACCCAGGCTTCTTCTCTCTTACTGCCATCCTCAGCACATGATGGTTTCCATCTTGTGGTTCAGGATGGCTGCTCAGGCTCTCCTTATCCAGTCTGTGTCCTAACCAGAAGAACAGGGGAAGAACATACTCCTTTCCTTTAAGGGCACAGTCTGGACGCTGCACATATTGCTCTTGCACTCATCTCCTTGGCCAAAACGTAGTCTTGTGGCCACATCCAGTTTGTGGCAAGGCTAGAAAATGTAGCTGAAGGCTACAGGCCAGCTAAAATTCTATAACTATGGAAGGGAAAAATGGATACTGGAGAACAATCAGCAGTCCTATGTGGGTTTGGAGATTTTATAAATATACCAGATATTTTTATTCATGGACTCTGACTTCTTCATCTCTCTTACCTCTTGTCTTTCTTACTTGTTTTCCTTCTTGCATAGCATTCATTTCTTAAATCTCCTCAACTTGCTTTTGATCTTGGAGGTTCCTTGTTAATCAGGTCAGCAAACCCTGTGATCTATCTGTTTTTTCCCAGATTATAATCTGGGAAAACAAAAAATTTTTCTTTGTCTTACCCAGTCTACATGTTAATTTTTCTGAGGTAATTGGGATGGTTCTAGAATCCTGAGTATAAATACCCTTAGTAAAGTTGAGCTAAAAAAATGTCCATCCTAATTCCTAGCAACCTATATATAACCAGAACACATGTAAGTATGTGTTAGACAAGGAAATAATAGTTATCAGTCTCCACTGAATTATAAAGGAAAATAATTAGTTAACCTTGAGATAGCAGGGGTGCTGGACAGCTGAATAGCAGAGCCCCTCCACTGTTCAAGAGGGCTGGGAGCTTGGAATGCATTGTCTTCAGAGACAAGGATTGCTGAGCATTTACTGTGTGTCCCTGGAACAGGACACCCACATTCCTTTGTAAGCTTGTCTGAGCTCATCTGCAGCCCTTCAACACCTCTGAGCCACTTGTGGTTGTCTTAGAGGGTGTAATTTTCTGACAGACAGATTTTGAGCATCTCTTTCAGAGAGCCACAAGTCATCCAGCTCTGGAGTTTGCTAACTTGAGTTTGACTTCCAGTTTCACCACTACTCATTTGTTGGGCGACTTTAGGCAAATTTCTTAATCTCCTTCAGAGCTTCAGCTGCTTCCATTTTTTAACATGAGGAAATTTTGCTAGTAGCCTTGAGTTAATTCACTTCTTTCATTTATGCAACAGTTGTTCATTATGTGAACACTGAGAAAGGATGTGCATGGGTCCCACCTGTGCTGACTATGGAGGCCAGGAAGTACACATTTAATTAGCATAGGTTTGGTCAGTCTAGGGTTACTATTATGTCTCTGGCAAAATATTTCTAATAAGGGATGCAGTATAATGAAGTGGTGAAGAGCTTGGGCTCTGAAGTCAAACAGATCTAGGTTCTATCCCCAGGTCTGTGTGGCCTTCTCTGAGTCTATTTCCTCATGGTACTGTTGCTAAGATCATTGACTCTGGAACAAATCCCAGCTCTACCCCTTTCTGATTATGTGACTTTGGGAAAATTATATAACCTCTCTGTCTCAGACCCCCTTTAATAGTACCTACCTTAGGGTTTTCAAAAGAATGAAGTGGTAGAACACATGAAGAGAATTTAGTATAGCAACTGGAACATAGTAAATGCTCAGGAAAAGGTTGCTGCTATGTTGTTTTAGTCATTGCCGGATTTTTTTAAATTTAATTTATTTTTAAAAAGAATTTATTAAAGTGTTAGCAGCTTTGTTTAGGTATGATTGACATACAACAAACTGCACTTATTTAATGTGTAAAACTTGATAAATTTTGACAGATGGATGCACATATAAAAGTCAAGATAGCATGCATATCCATTACTTGCCCAAATTTCTTCATGCCTCTTTGTACTCCATTCCTCCTTTATCTCCACAGTCCCTCCATCCCACACCCTAGTCAAGCACTGATCTACTTTATCTTGCTATAGATTAGTTTGCAATTTTTAGAATTTTATATGAATGGAATCACACAGTATTTATTCTTTTTTGACTTGCTTATTTTCACTCATCCATGTTACATGAATCAATATGTCATTCCTTTTTATTGCTGACTAGTATGACAGTAATCTCAGCATATTATTTATTCATTCACCTGTTGTTGGACATTTGGGTTGTTTCCAGTTTGAGGCTATTATAAATAAAGTTACTGTGTTCATTCCTGTACAAGTCTTGGGGTTGTTTTTGTTTTGTTTTTAAGGTTTTATTTATTTATTTATTTATTTATTTATTTATTTATTTAGAATGCCAGTGAGGAGAGGGAGAGAGAGAATCCTAGGCAGACTCCACATTGAGCACAGAGCCTGACATGGGGCTCAATGTTAGACCCTGAGATCATGACCTGAGCCAAAATCAAGAGTCAGATGCTTAACTGACTGAGCCATCCAGGCACCCCTCTGTACAAGTCTTTGTATGCAGAAATATTTTCTTCTCTTGTGTTAATACCTAAGAGAAATGACTGGGTCATATGGCAGGATATATTTGGCTTTTTGAGAAACTGCCAGTTGTTTTCAAAAGTGGTTGTATCATTTTACTTTCCTACCATCAGTATATGAGAATTCCAGTTCCTTCAAATCCTCACCACTTCATATGGTCAGTCTTAATTTAGCCATTCTAAATAGTATGTAGTACTATCTCATTGTGGTTTTAATTTGCCTCTATCTAATGACTAGTGAAGTTAAGCATCTTTCCATGTGCTTATTTGCCATCTATGTAGATCCTTCGGTGAAGATTTGATTAGATACTTTTTCTGTTTTGTACTGGGTTGTTTGTTTTCTTATTTTTGAGTTTTAAGAATTCTTTATATATTTTTTATGTTTTTTAAATTAATTTTATTTTATTATGTTATGTTAGTTACCATACATTACATCATTAGATTTTGATGTAGTGTTCCATGATTCGTTGTTTGTGTATAACACCCAGTGCTCCATGCAATACATGCCCTCCTTAATACCCATCACTGGGCTAACCCATCCCTCCACCCCCTCCCCTCTAAAACCCTCAGTTTGTTTCTCAGAGTCCAAAGTCTCTCATGGTTCATCTTCCCCTCCGATTTCCCCACCTTCATTTTTCCCTTACTACTATCTTCTTCTTCTTCTTTTTTTTAACATATAATGTATTATTTGTTTCAGAGGTACAGGTCTGTGATTCATCAGTCTTACACAATTCACAGCACTCACCATAGCACATACCCTCCCCAATGTCCATCACCCAGCCCCCCCATCCGTCCCACCCCTCACCACTCCAGGAACCCTCAATTTGTTTCCTGAGATTAAGAGTATTCTGTATTTGACTACTTTATTACATATGTGATTTGTAAATATTTTCTTCCAATGTGGGGATTGTCTTTTTATTCTCCTAATATCTTTTTTTTTTTTTAAAGATTTTATTTATTTATTCATGAGAGACAGAGAGAGACAGAGAGAGAGAGGCAGAGGGAGAAGCAGGCTCCCAAGGAGCAGGGAGCCCGATGCGGGACTCGATCCCAGGACCCTGGGATCATGACCTGAGCCGAAGGCAGACGCTTAACCATCTGAGCCACCCAGGTGCCCTCTCCTAATATCTTTTGAAGAGCAGATGTTCTTAATTTTTTACCCCTGGATTATTTAATAGTGCCTTATTTGGTTTCCATATATTTGGGGATTTTTAAAGATGTCTTTATGTTATTGATTTCTATTGATTTTCCATTGTAATCAGAAAGCATAATTTGAACTAATTCAATCCTTTATATTTATTGAGACTTGTTATATTTATTGAGACTTGTTTTTTGGCCCAGAATATGTACTATCTTAGTAAATGATTCACATGCTTTGAAAAGAATATATATTCCGTTATTGTTGGTGGGAATGTTTTAAAAATGTCACTTAGGTTAAGTTGGTTGTTAGTGTTCAAGTCTTCTCTGTCCTTACTGATTTGCTGTCTACTTGTTCTATCAAGTATTGAGAAAGCATTGAAATCTCCAATTCTAATTGTGGATTTGTCAGTTTCTCCTTGCAGATGTCATTTTTTGCTTCATTTATTTTGAAACTCTGTTAATTGGAGCATAAGCATTTAGGATTCTTATATTCTCTTCGTTAAATGACCACTTTATAATTATGGAATCACCCTCTCCATCCCTGCTAATATTCTTTATTTTGAAATCAACTTTGGTATTAACATAGCCATTTTGGTTTTCTTTTGATTAGTGTTAGCACAATATATGTTTTTCCAACTTTTTACTTTCTTTCTAGTTGTGTCTTTATACTCACAGTGGATTACTTGCAGGCTGTATATATTTGGGACTGGCTTTTTCATCCAATATGAAAATCACTGCCTTTTAGACCAAATACACTTAATGTGATTCTTTGTTATGGTCAGTTTAAATGTATCTTGCTATTTGTTTTCTGTTCCCCCCATCATTTCTTTAATCCTTCTTTTGCTGCCTTATTTGGGATTGAGGATTTTTTTTTTTATTCTTATGTTAATCCCCATACATTACATCATTAGTTTTAGATGAAGTGTTCCATGATTCATTGTTTGTGCATAACACCCAGTGCTCCATGCAGAATGTGCCCTCCTCAATACCCACCACCAGGCTAACCCATCCTCCCACCCCCCTCCCCTCTAGAACCCTGTTTGTTTTTCAGAGTCCATAGTCTCTCATGGTTCGTCTACC
>NW_028025865.1:0-622 GCF_054177405.1 Leptonychotes weddellii
GTCCACGCGTGTCTGGAGTTCCGTGACAAGAGCAGGGCCACCGTCCTAAGATCCCCCAGGGGGAGGACGGACAGGCCTGGGCCCTTTGGGGTTGGGCACCCTCATTTCACAGCTACGAGAAGCATGGGCTGCCCACTGGGCCCTGCTTCAGCCATGGGAGGTGCCCCGGGGGGTTGCGCCCCCCTTTGGGGTGGGACCCCGGCCTGGTCTGGGTGAGGCGACACCGGCCTTCAGCAAGGGCCTCGGCCGCCGAGTGTGCACTCCTCTGCATGCTGACAATTCCTGGGCCCGTTCTGGGGACGTCTTCCAGGGTGGACGCCCAGAGTTGGCGCAGGGCGTCCCTCAGCGACATTCACGACAAGTGCGGAGCCGGCATTTCTAATTAGGGCTCTGCAATCACAGCGCTCCCGTGTGCTTCTCCATGGTTATTATCATGATCTCCGAGGGACAGTTTTGACATCAGTGAAGTGGAATCCACAGACTTTCAGCAATTAAGAATGGACGATTTGAGGGGTACCCCGTTGCCCTTGTATTGATGTCTCTGGTGTAGAGACAGGACAACCACCGAAATGCTGCCAGACGAGGGGGGGACACAGGTGCGCCACCCGGAAAAATGGGCGCC
>NW_028025866.1:0-622 GCF_054177405.1 Leptonychotes weddellii
GGAGTCCGAAAGCAAGATGTTGGCAGGGTTGGTTCCTTCTGAGGCCGTGAGGGAAGGGACTCTCTGCTTGGCGTGCAGATGGTCGTCGTCTCTCTGGGTCTCTTCACGCCCTCTTCCCTCTGGGCCAGTCTGGGTCCTTCCTCTGAGGACACTGTGCTGTCGGCTTCGGACCCACCCTAGTGTCCTCATGTAAACTTGATCCCCTCTTTGGAGACCCTATCTCCAAACCCTATTACATTTTGAGATACTGTGGGGCTGGGGCTTTAACACAGGAATTTGGCCGGGGGGTGGTGCACAACTCAACCCATGACACCTCCAGACAAGCCCGTGGAAGACAGACATGATGATTGTTTTACCAGTAAGGAACTGGAGGTTGGGAGAGGTCAAGTAACTGGTTCTGGGGTGCGGAGCCAGTGAAGGAGCAGAGGAGTTTTACACCCTGCCTTTGAGGGGCGCTCCGGCCGGGTCCCAGGGTCCCTGTGGAGGCCGAGAGCTCCTGGGGGGCTGGGAGGAGGCCAGAGAAGAGGGAAGAAATTGCATTCTTTTTTTTTTTTTGCACTTTATTTTTATTTATTTATTTATTTAATTCTTATGTTAATCCCCATACATTACATCATTAGTT
>NW_028025867.1:0-622 GCF_054177405.1 Leptonychotes weddellii
GAATCATGGAACACTACATCAAAAACTAATGATGTAATTTATGGTGATTAACATAATAAAATAAAAAAAAATCCAAGAAATAAAAAAAAAATTTAAAAAATTAAAAAAAAGATGAGTTGCAAAGATAAATTTAAAAAGACCAATAAACACAAACAAAATGCAATCAATCAAAACACAAATACTGAACTGACAATTTAAGGATGGAATTTGGTTCCCAAACTAGTACACTGAAAAAGATACGATTTTTTGTTCAATTCAAAAGACATTTATTGCCCACAAAGCATGGTTTGTATGTTACTGGGAAGTTAACATTAAAGTAGAAGAAATATTAGTTATTAAATTATATTCATTAAATGAATGTAAATTTCTCCATTGGTGTTTTTGATCAAATACAATACTGGAAGGTAAGATGAGTATTATCTTAAAATTTTCCTACCCTAAAATAGAAATACACATATTGTTATCATTTAAACTTTGAAAGTTGTGACTATAATCCTAAATATGGATAATACTGTTTCAACATCAACTATATGACTTGCTAGGAAAAATATTCAGAATGATAGACATGGGTTTAATAAGTTTACTTCATTTTATGTAGTAATACTTGAAACATACCTCTGTA
>NW_028025868.1:0-622 GCF_054177405.1 Leptonychotes weddellii
GCTCAGCATAATACCCTCCAGTTCCATCCACAGCATTGCAAATGGCAAGATTTCGGGTTTTTGATGGCTGCATAGTATTCCATTGTATATATATACAACACATCTTCTTTATCCATTCATCTGTCACCCATCTTCTCTTTGTAAACATGAAGAAAAAGTAGTTCTGAGGATACAAACTCAACTGATAAAAATGGATATGGTGGAGGATTGGGATGGGCAAGAGAAACTTTTGATCTGTAATATCATAATCCTTTGCAAGGAGAATTCTTTAAGGAATTTCCTGTTTGTGAACTCTAATACTACATTAGGAAGCCATGGAGCTATTTCTTTGTTGAAAATGTTGTATCCTGTCTCTGTGGGTTGCAGTGACAAAAACTGTATTCAAACTGGTTTGAGCAAAAAAGGAACATTTGGCTCCCACACTGGCAGGTCCAAGGTGGTATTACTGGTTTTGGACAGGCTAGATTCAGGGGCTCAGAAAATGTTACCAGGTTTCTTTTTGTCTCTCAGTTCTGCTTGCCTCTACTTCACTTCATTCTCAGATGCAATTTCTGTTATGGTATATAAATACAAGGGAATATTACCGGCAATGTGTGACAACAGGGGTAAACCTTGAAGACCT
>NW_028025869.1:0-622 GCF_054177405.1 Leptonychotes weddellii
AGTTGAAAGTGAGCAGAGCCCGACGTGGTGCATTAGCCCTGCCGTCGGAGAGGGCAGGCTGGGTCCCCACGCCCTGGCCCCCTCCGCCCCTGAGGCCAGCGATGGGTTCAGGTCTGCGTCCAGGTCTTGCCACGCTGACTCAGGGAGCTGTGCAACAGGAGCCCGAGATGGCCCGACAATGACGGCACGTCAGGTCACATTGCAAGCTGTCGTCTCCATATCCTCAGGTCCACTCGATCGGCACATTCTGTCTCTTTGTCAGGCTACAGAGGAATGTAGATCATAGTTGGAAGCTGCTCTGTTGATTCATCTCGAGAAATTGCTACCTGGATGCGGGTAGCAGTAGTCGTCTCCGCACCTGTTTGCTGCAGAAATATCAGATGGAGTCGGATGGTTGCCTAGTGAGCAAGGAGTCAGAGTGAGGAAGTGGGGGGAGTTCCCGGCGAGTGGCTCCAAGCTAACATGGCCTGCTGCTCAAGCCCCGTGTTGCCGGGGGGATCAGAAACACTGCAGTCCTTGGCTACAACCCCCAGTGGTCCTCTCCGGAGCGTGGCCTTGCCAGTGAAGCAAGCTCCCTCCCCCCAGCAGCCTTGGCACTGCCCGCATAAGCTTTCGTGATTGC
>NW_028025870.1:0-622 GCF_054177405.1 Leptonychotes weddellii
AAAAAGACAGGCATGCTGTTTTTCTTGCTGGAAGAATGTAATACCAAGTACAAAGCAGTCTTACCAAAAGGAAATTAAAAATACACACACACACACACACACATCCACCTATGCGTATTTGGATATATATGTACAAATATAGATACATCTTTTACATGTATATACCTTTCTATCTCTATATAAATGTGTTTATATAATAATCTAAAGAAATATTTACCAATATCATCTATCTATATATATATGTCTATTGAAACTGATAAAATCCCTAGATTAAGTAATCAATTCACAGGAAGCTAGAAGGACAGAGGAAGGTGTTCTCTCTATACCCAGTACGTTGAGAGTTTTTATTATGAATGGATGTTGAATCTGTTCAAATGCTTTATCTCCATCCATTAGTTAATAAGATTTTTATCTTTGTTTTTATTAATGTGGTATATCACATTTACCGATTTACAGACATTGAAACATCCTTGTATTTTTGAAATAAAACCCAGTTGATCATGGTGTATGATCCTTTTAATATACTGTTGCATTTGGTTTCTTAATATTTTGTTGAGGATTTTGGCATCTATGTTCATCAGAGATATTGGCTTGTAATTTTCTTGTAGTGCTTTTGTCTGTT
>NW_028025871.1:0-622 GCF_054177405.1 Leptonychotes weddellii
TTTTCAGTAAGACAACCGCTACAGCCACCTTCTCCAAACATGCCATATTGCCCTTCTCTAGCTACATTAACACCATCAGACCTTTATTGATTTCCTAATCCAAATTTTACAAAAAAAAAATTTGTGATCACTCTCCCTACTTCTCATCACTCCTTCACTCCTCAACACACTCTATCAAGCTGACCTTCCCTGAAAAGTACCTTTCTTAGGTTACTGATGGCCCCTAGTCTAAGACTAATTAACACTTTACTGCTCTGAACTCAGATCATTTCTTCATTGCAGCAAATGCTATCTTGAAAATCTGTTCTTCCTTGGCTTTCATGACTCCACACCTTCCTAATTCTTATTGAATCTCTTTAGCATTCCCTCTGTCCACTTCCATTGGCAAGTTTTCCTCTATTCATTCCTGAAATGCTGATACAGTATAGATTTCCATCATTGGTCTCCTGCCTTTCTCATTTTATACCCTGCCCCTGAAGAATAATACGCATTGGTGTGTTTTTAACACCCCCTTCAAGACACTGATGACTCTAAAATTTATACCTTCAAACTGCACATCTTTTTACAAAGTGCTGACCTTTTATATTAACTTGCAAAGTATTGAACTGTTACATTTACTTGC
>NW_028025872.1:0-622 GCF_054177405.1 Leptonychotes weddellii
GTCCACGCGTGTCTGGAGTTCCGTGACAAGAGCAGGGCCACCGTCCTAAGATCCCCCAGGGGGAGGACGGACAGGCCTGGGCCCTTTGGGGTTGGGCACCCTCATTTCACAGCTACGAGGAGCATGGGCTGCCCACCGGGCCCTGCTTCAGCCATGGGAGGTGCCCCGGGGGGTTGCGCCCCCCTTTGGGGTGGGACCCCGGCCTGGTCTGGGTGAGGCGACACCGGCCTTCAGCAAGGGCCTCGGCCGCCGAGTGTGCACTCCTCTGCATGCTGACAATTCCTGGGCCCGTTCTGGGGACGTCTTCCAGGGTGGACGCCCAGAGTTGGCGCAGGGCGTCCCTCAGCGACATTCACGACAAGTGCGGAGCCGGCATTTCTAATTAGGGCTCTGCAATCACAGCGCTCCCGTGTGCTTCTCCACGGTTATTATCATGATCTCCGAGGGACAGTTTTGACATCAGTGAAGTGGAATCCACAGACTTTCAGCAATTAAGAATGGACGATTTGAGGGGTACCCCGTTGCCCTTGTATTGATGTCTCTGGTGTAGAGACAGGACAACCACCGAAATGCTGCCAGACGAGGGGGGGACACAGGTGCGCCACCCGGAAAAATGGGCGCC
>NW_028025873.1:0-622 GCF_054177405.1 Leptonychotes weddellii
ATCCAGAATAATGTTTGACCAAATATCTGGGCACCATGGCTCAGCCAAGTTGACACATGAATTAACCATATCTCAACTTCATTCATCAAAACAGAAATCCAAGTCACAGAGAGCTGTTGGTCGGTGCCCAAGGATGCAGATTGGGCAAAGCCAGGCCCGGGACACAGGGTTCCTGCTTCCTTGCCTGGTGCATCCTCTGTCCCCTGCCTTTCCTTCCTCTTCCCCATCACTGTCCCTCCTCCCTTCCCATCCAGGCCCTCTGCCTTCATTTCCCCTCCTACCCATCACTGTCCCCATCCATCCTCCCTTCCCATCCCACCGTCCTCCTCTCCTTCTTCTCTTCCCCATTAATATCCCTCCTCCTTTCCCATCTAGCCCCTCCTCCCCTTCCTCTACCCTATCACTGTCTCTCCTCCCTTCCCCTCCTACCCTCCTCCTCCATTCCCATTACTGTCCCCATCCCTCCTCCCTTCCCATCCAGACCCATCTTCTCCCTTTTAACCACTTTCTTCTCCTACCAGCCATAACCCACCTGCTTCCCTCTACCCCTGAGCTTCTTACCTGTGCATCTGCCTTCTTTGTCTCCACAGAATTAGGAATTGGGGGCTGGAAGCTGACACTT
>NW_028025874.1:0-622 GCF_054177405.1 Leptonychotes weddellii
TTAACCAACTGAGCCACCCAGGCGCCCCTCTCCTTACAATTTTATACAAACGTATTTTTATATAGTTCTAATCAACATGGAGACTAAATTCTTTTCACATTTCATTAATTCACAGACACTTCCATATTTCTGCAGAAGTCTCATTAGTAACAGCAGGGTAATATTTCATTTCATTAACAATGTCATTTCTTGACCTGGTATTGTAACAATTAACTTAAAGGCAGACAAATAGTTTTTCCAAATAAAGATGTGGGTAAGGTTTTTTAAAAAACCCAAACTTTGATGGATTACAGTCTTCTGATCAGCTACCCAAATCATAAATTTTAATTTCAGGTTTTTTTGTTTTTTGTTTTTTTAAAAGATTTTATTTATTTGACAGAGAGAGATACAGCGAGAGAGGAACACAAGCAGGGGGAGTGGGAGAGGGAGAAGCAGGCTCCCCGCGGAGCAGGGAGCCCGATGCGGGGCTCGATCCCAGGACCCTAGGATCATGACCTGAGCCGAAGGCAGACGCCCAACGACTGAGCCACCCAGGCGCCCCTCATTTCAGTTCTGCCTGATTAAAAAGGAGTATCTCAGTAACTCGTCTTGTTTAAATTCCAATTGCTTACAGTATGAAACA